>NC_136901.1:36145835-36312693 GCF_949606895.1 Notothenia rossii | reverse complement strand
AATTACTCAATGCATAATAATGATCGAAATAAATAAATACCACAACACTTCAGTAGCTGTGAAGTTTTAAATGTGGTGGGGAGTCAAAATTGAAAGTTTCCACTTCCATGCATGAGTGCAAAGCTAAGAAGTGAACCATAAGCAGTGAATGGTTTAGTTATTAGTTAGGAGTTACATTTACATGACATCAGACCCTGCTGCCAGTCTTCAGAAGGACTATTTGTGTAGAGTAGGTAAAGTATCAGATAAGTAGTTTGACACCACCTTCTGGTCATATATCGAAATAAATATTCTATTATAACTGCACAATGACTGGAGAAAAAAAAAATAGAATATTCTCAGTAAAACATACTTACATAAATTGGACAAACTAATGTTGGCTGTAGTGCATCAGTAGATTCCCTTCTTCTATCTCTCTACATAGAAAATACTGTATGTTTACCCATGGACAATGTAGGAACCAGGGGAGCACCTTGCGAACAGGCAAGGCAGGCAACTTCTTGAAAGATTAAGAAGGTACACAGCAACGACAACATGAAACACTGTTTAATTTACTGCAACGACATGTCGGGAAACCCCCTCAAGGCGGTTCCATGCATAGCATGCTGTAAAATGCTGCTTCCTATCTCAAAGGTCCCATGTCATGCTTTTCCGGTTATTACCGTCCCCTTGTGTGTTATGTAGCTTTTTCTGCATGTAAACGGTCTGCAGAGTCACAAAGCCTCAAAGTAAACCCTGTAGCGAGTAAAACTCTAACAGAGAAAATACATGTTACCCCAGAACGCCTCGTTGGAGGTTTCTCTTTTTCTTCCAGGAACCAAGTGACGTAACGACGACCCAATGGACCAATCTGTGGAGCTCCTCACACAAACACAGGCCCATTCCCAAACCGCCCCCTACACCCTACCCCTCCGTTTGCGCGTTCACGCGGAGGGTCCGCCATATTGAGGGCTGTTCCAAACCAACGAATGTGGAGCGGTGTGGAGGGGGAGTGGGCTATCAAGCCCTCAAACAGCGAGTCTGCAGCGGTGCTGACTTGAGACCGGTCTCTACCTGACCGGAGTCACGCTGTGTGTGTCCGTCAGGAAACACGCTGTTTACAAGTGGTTCCAGCAAACATCCACTGATAAACTGCGATGTTAACAACCTCATGATGACTTCATATGTTTTAACTTAGGATCATACATGTGTTTAGTCTAGAAAAAGGTAAATGTGTGCATTTTCTTATAAAGTTGTCTATATTTACAGACTGTTGCAAAAACTAAGACGCTTATAAACATCAGGTTTAAAACTAAAAGAGCTTTACAAAAACAAAATGAAATATGTTTGGAGTTTTATTTTGAGTTATTAATTTAAATTTTTTGGAGCTCCAACAAGCCATTTAGGACTGAGTGCTTACAGATGTAGCACTCCAGATAGGACTCACATGGGTGTGTCCCAACCAAAAACCCAGCGGATCCCAGTGGCTGGGGCAGTTGCCAAATTGCTACAGGGCGTTGCCAAATGTCCCCATTTGTTCAATTACAGGATTTAACCATGAGATGGCGCTTCATTCACAAATACACAAAGACAACTGGGTGTTGTCGAACCTAGTCTTTTTGCAACGTTTGCAGCTCTGCAGTTGTGTTTGCTGAATACTGTAGCATTTCATCACTTATTTTTTATGGTTTTCACAGGCTACTATAATGAAAAAACATTAATTTTTTAGATCAAATAAAGTATATAGTTTGCTTTATGCAGTATACGTTTTGTAATATTGTTGGGGTGTTTTTACACAGTACAGTAGATTGAAGTAAATGAAGTTATACAGAAGATAAAATAAGATAAGATGGACCTTTATTAATCCCCGTGGGGAAATTCAGTAGTTCAAACAGCAACAGGGTAAGATTGAAAAACAGGATAGCACAGATTCACACAGATTAATAAAATCAAAAATAAGATGAGCGATAAAAATAAAAATAATAATAATGAGAAACTATGAAATAAGAAATGAATAAAACTAAATTGTAATTATCATATATTATAATGTATTTTATTATTAATTAATATCATACATTAACCCCATTATAGCAGATGCCGCATTGAATGGATGAACACATTTATGCATCAATAATTACAACAGAGTATTTCTAAATACAAGTTGTAAAAATACTTATATGTATTTAATATGAATGACATAATGATTCATTTCAGATGATAATATTATTCAGGGTTAGGTCCGGTCTGACAGCGCATAGCTCTCTGCTGCAGAGAGGATCACTGCTCTAAACAAAGTCAAAAATCCTACATCCAAACGGAATAAATATAATTTATTATTATTAATACGTTAAGTCTTGTTCATTGTTTTTCACTTTTATTAAATGTTTGATATTTCCGGCATCATACCGGCAATGCGCGATAGAAACAACAGAAAGTGCGACATTTTAAATATGCCAGTGTTAATTTTGTCAACGAAAACTATGACGAAAAATGTTCGTCAACGACCTTTTTTACATGACTAAGACGAAACGATGACGAGCTAAAAATAGATTATTGATACAAAACTATGACGAAATGTATATTTAGTTTTCGTTGACGAGACGAGACTAAGGTGTTAATGGTGGACTATCGGACATTCAAAATGCAGCATATTTTCCCCCAAGTTTTCATCTTGTCTGTCAAAATGCATTTTACGTTTCTAACTTGCAATATCATTATTTCCGCTCTCTTCACTCCAGAAGGGGGGCGGGGCCTAACAGACATGCTGCAGCGGACACAGAGATCTGCCGGGGACGGAGCATTCAGAGAGTATAGAGACACATTTTGAATAAAAGTTGACTAAAATGTAATTTTTCATCGACTAAAAGTTAACTAAAACGTTTTGAGTTTTCGTTGACTAAAACTAGACTAAAACTACGAAGGATAGGAATGACTGAAATGTGACTAAAAACTAATAACCATTTTTCGTCTAAAGACTAAGACTAAATCAAAAACAGCTGCCAAAATTAACACTGAAATATGCGAACACAAACCTACAGACTGGGGGTTGGGAGATCACAGGAGGGGGGGGGAGAGCTGTGGAATGTGACCATCCCCCTTGGGAGACCTCATCCACACATTCCGATGGCCAATTAGTTTTAAACAAAGAGTTTGCAGCATAGGCAACATGGGGGGTGGGGGCTGGTGAACGGTGGTCAATGTTTGTAAACACAATCCCAAGGATGTGTCCTAACCAAACCAAAACAGCTGTTATTTTAAATAGTATAACTATAGTATAATATATAGTGTTTCTGTAGTTGTTTTTTGAACACACTATAGAACACTCCTATAGTAATATCATGATATTGTCATAGTGAATGCATATTATTACTATAACGTTTGTAAAAGCATTACACTCCTAGAATTAATTACATAAATAACAACATATTAAGCTTATTGTGGAGTCAGATTTGGGTCAATGACCCAATCAATATATGCTTCTCACACTTTGGGGCGGAGCCACTGGACTTTGATTGACAGCTGCCAGGAAGCCCAGAGTGGCCAGGTTTGATAAATGCCTGAACTATCAATTAATTTGATATAAAAAAATGAAACATTAATTCTAGGAATGTAATGCTTTTATAAACACTAATAATATTCATTCATTATGACAATATCATACTACTACTATAGGAGTGTTCTATAGCGTGTTCAAAAAACAACTACAGAAACACTATATATTATACTAGTAGTATTATTTAAAATAATATAGTCTTAAGACCGAAACACCAAATAAAAACCTATAGTAGTACTTTGACAAACACTATAGTAATAATATGCATTCACTATGACAATATCATGATATTACTAGGAGTGGTCAATAGTGTGTTTAAAAAACAACTATGAAACACTATATATATTATACTATAGTTATACTATTTAAAATAATATAGGAATACTACAAAGATCCATACATAGTAGATACTAGATACATAGTATTACTATTGAAATATTATAGGGCTAGCTAATAAAATGGCACTACAGAAAAAAACTATAGTAATACGATAGCAGGTGAAAAATACTACAGAACACTAGAAACTTACTATAGGACACTATACAACTCTTACAGTATACTATAGTAATACTATAGTTCATTTATAGTTCATTTCGTAAGAGGTGCATACAGCAGGCAGTAGCTAGCAGTTTTCAACAGATACAGCCCACTCAAAAATATAGTTTTATATAAAATGTATTTATATATATATATATTAGCTGTACACTTTACGAATATAAGGGTTTTTTATGGGCATCTTTACCATTCAATCTCGTCCAACTGATATTGCTGCTGTCACTCGGCTCTTGGTAGTTCAGGCATTTATCAAACCTGGCAACTCCAGGTTTCCTGGCAGCTGTCAATCAAAGTCCAGTGGCTCCGCCCCAAAGTTTGAGAAACTTTTCACGCGGGCGCAGACAGACTCCGCGAGGGAGTGAGGCTGACACTCCCGCGAGCGAGCAAGAGGGCTGTCTCTGCTCGCGGGGGTTTAATCTGCGCGCGAGGGTCATTTCATGCGCGTGTAAAAGCACATTTTCCGCTCGTGAGTAGCTTGTTTTGCGCGCGAGAATATTGACCCAAATCTGACTCCATACTTGCAACCAACAATAATTCTGGCTCTCACAGACCGGTTACATCAGTCTTCTTACTTTAAACAAGTACTCCTAATATCAACTTCTTACCTGTATGAAATACCTCAGGGACAAGATTGTAGACCTGGGCTGGAATTGGCTATAAGACCATCAGAAAGCAGCTTGGTGAGAAGGAGACAATTGTTGGTGCGATTATTCGGAAATAGAAGAAAATGGGCATCAATCGTCGTCGGTCTGGAGCTCCACACAAGATCTCTCCCTCCGTGGTATAGATGATCATGAGAAAGGTGAGGGATCAGCCAAGAACTACACGGGTAACCCATAACTCAGGTCAGCTCCTATAAGTACCTTGGTGTCCATCTAGATAATACACTCAGCTGGAAGGCGCATGTTCAAGGTCTGTGCTCTAGACTTCAACAGCGATTGTACTTTCTGCGTCGACTCCGGGCTTTCGGAATCGACCAGAAGTTCATGATACGGTTCTATCATGCAGTGTTGGAGAGCCTCATGAAGTATGGTATTACTGCCTGGTATGGTAACTTCACAGTGCAATCAAAGTCACAGATCGCTCGCCTGGTACAGACTGCTATGAAAATTACGGGGGTTAAAAAACGCCCATCTCTCCAAAACATATATGAGTAGTCCATTATCAGACAAGCAAAAAAAGATGTGTCTGATCCCATCCACATACTCCACCAAGAATTCCAGCTCCTACCTTCTGGTAGAAGATTCAGGGTTCCCAAGAGCAGGCTGAACCGCTATAAGCACTCCTTCCTACCTATGTTGATTAAGCTTCTTAAAATTCACATGAAAGGAAATGTAGTCAAATGTAAGGAAATGTACTTTTTAAATGTTGGCCATGAGGGTTGTGCAATAGGTCGCCATTGTTAGTATGTGTGTCTGTGTATTGTGTTTGTTCAAATGGTGTATGACTGATGATATGTGTATGTCTCTTAATGTCCACTATGTTTGTATATGTACATGTATGCGGAACTGCAGGACGGAGTCCAGAACAAATTCCCTTACAGGGATAATAAAGTATACCATACCGTAAACGGGAGGAACTTGTTAATGATCTCAAGGCAGCTGGGACCACAGTCAAAAAGAAAACTATTGGTAACACACTACACCAGGCCTATTCAACTGGCGGCCCGCGGGCCAGATGCGGCCCAGAACCAACTCCCGAGTGGCCCAGCCTCCCGTAGCCAAATTCCTACACTAGTACAGACCATGAACGCAACACTCCACGTTGCATAGAAACCACCAAACCACAACGCAGCACGTTTTTTGAAAGTGCATCTAGTGGTGCTAGTAACGGTGGTCCTATGATAGCAACTCTAAAACATGTCTCTCTCAACTCTGAAGCGTAAACAGAGACAAAACGGTCATTGATCTTGTGGAGCAGATCCAAGTCAAGCTGGACCTTTTCGCGACCGACTTGAGCACGGGTCGGATGCTGCATTTTCCGACGCTCCCCAAACACATCACATCTCCGGCACAAATCACGGATGTGATGACAGATTTCATTGCGAGGTTGAAAGAGAACTTTGCCGGTCGATTGGATGGACTTGCTCTGCCCACAGAGGTGATGGGCTTTGCCAGACACCCCTTCACTGTTGCAGAAGAGGGGGACGCATCAACCAGAGCAAAGGAAGTGGTCCCCTGCATCGACAAGGGGAAATATACACTGGAACTTATTGACATGCAGCGCACTAACGGGCCAGCGAAGTTTTGGAGTGATGTCAAAAAACGGCAGTTCCCTAACGTTCAGAAAGTAGCGATCTGTGTGCTCAGTATGTTTGGATCAACATACACATGTGAATCAAGCTTTTCACACATGAACTCAATCAAAAGTAGCACTTGCTGCTCCCTGACTGACAGCACTTTTCATCAATGTCTTAGGATTGCATTGATATCCTATGAGCCAAAAATCACTGCTCTTGTTCAAAACAAAAAATGTCCCTTCTCCCATTGAGAAAGTCAGCGATGACAAATCACAAATGAGGTGACAGTAAGCACCTAGTTTACTATAGTAGACGTGTAGTGTAGTATTCATTCATATAGTTACCCGTATCCCTTGTTATGGGTTTGTGCACTGAAGGGTAACTTGACAGTTCTTTCTGTATTCATTTAAATGCACTTTGTAATGTGACCAAAACGTATGATTTTTTAGTTATTACTTGAAAAGTGAAAAAATAGTATTGCTACAGTACTACCTCTTTGTGTTGCATTGCTCTTTAGCTGTTTTTTTTGTATGTCAGGAAATGTATTAAGACTGCTATTATTGTATTCAGTAAATGCACTTTGTGATGTGCTTGGTTCAAAAAAGATAACCTGAATATTTGACTTCTAATGCAAACAAATGTAATGCTACAACTGTGCACTTTTTTTCAGATTCTGTTAAATTAATGCTAATTTGTTGTGTTTTTATGCACTTTTTGACCTACCTTTGTTAGATGAACAATGAATAAAAATTGCATGTTTTTCATCGCAGTAATATGTGTTGGTTTAAAATGTGTCACTACCCGCTTTTTACAGGCCGCTGAATGACTGGCCCAGCTGAATTTTGTAGTTATAAAATCTGGCCCAACTGAATGTGTAGTTGAATAGCCCTGCACTACACCATAATGGATCAAATCCTGCAGCGCCTGAGAGGTCCCCTGCTCAAGAAGAACATGAAAAGCCTGTCTGAAGTTTGACAATTAACATCTGAATCATTCAAAAAAAGGCTTGGGAGAAGGTTATGTGGTCCAATGAGACCAAAATCGCGATCTTTGGCATCAACTCGACACGCCGTGTTTGGAGGAAGAGAGATACTGACTATAACCCGAAGAACACCATCCCCCCCCCCCCCCCGTCAAGCATGGAGGTGGAAACATTATGCTTTGGGGTTGTTTATCTGCTAAGGGGACAGGACGACTTTCCTGCATCGAGGAAAGGATGTACGGGGCCATGTACCATGAAATATTGGCCGAAAATGTACATGTTTTTCAGCACAACAATAAACCTTAACATACGGCCAAGGCAACAAAGGAGTGGCTAAAGAAGAAGCACACTTAGGTGATGGAGGGGCCTAGCCAGTCTCCGGACCTTAATCCCATAGAAAATCTGTGGAGGGAGCTGAAGCTTCGAGACGCCAAGCATCAGCCTCAAAACCTTAAGGATCTGGAGAGGATCTTCAGAGAGGAGTGGACCAGAATCCTTCCGGAGATGTTCACAAACCTGGAGACCAACTACAAGAAGCGTCTGACCTCTGTGTCCAACAAGGGTTTCTCCACCAAGTAATAAGACATGTTTTGCAAGGGGATCAAGTACTTATTTCCCACAGTTAAATACAAATCAATGTTTATCTTTTATATAATGTCAATTTCTGGATTTTGTTTTTTATAGTCTTACCCTCAATGTTAAAATAAACCTTCCACTAAAATTATAGACTGTTAATTTCTTTATAGGTGGGCAAACTTACTAAATCTGCAAGGGATCAAATACTTATTTCCTCCACAGTACATAAAGTAAAATGTGTTTTCTTTTTGTCAAAAAATGTATTATACATTGACCAAACCAATGTTGTTTGGAGGGCATTATCAAACTGACAAATATATCATAACCTCAGGCATTTCAAAAGTTGTATCAATGGTAATTAAAACTGGAAAAGTACTAAAAGTGTGTCCCATCTTCGCATCGAACACTGACTCAGTCTCTTACACATACGTCCACTTTAACACTTGAAGAAAATTGAGGAAGACTAACAGAGCACTGTGGGAAGAAATCTGATCTGATCTCAACATGAGCTCGTTGGTATTTTACACATTTCCTGAGAATAACTAGTCTCTCTTTCCTTCCTGCTTTACATTGGCATGACAAATTCATGCTCATGCAGATACAGTACATTCTAACTTCACTCTCAAGATCCCACTATAAAAATGTATTTTTGCTCAACTCATATTTCAGTAAAAATGGATGGCTGTATTATACTTGTGTTTCAAAGACAGATATTTTTAACCCCAACAGTTAGATGGTTCATCGAGACAACTGCAGAATGATTTAACCTCTTTTCATTCTTTACCTGACCTTTATTGCAATTGTAATTCTGATTATTTATCATGCATTAGTCTAAAAACAGAATACAAGTCAGGAGTTTTTGGTAAAATAGCCATCCTGTAAACCTCTAATATTAGATGTTTCTACTGCTTCATCACTATATTAATAACAAGGGCAGATGATTGAAAGTGACACATTTTTGGTCACTTCTCAACTCTTGCCCTTCTAAATTCCTTCTGTCGCCTCAAAGCATGACTGTACTGGATCCCCAAAATAAGAGGGAGGATGATGAAGCAAATTAAACACATTGTGAAAAGAAAAAGCATGTACTGTAGAAGCAATTAAGTAAATAAAGTTTATTGATGCAAAACAAAGTTTACTTTCTTTAAAACACCTAGATCAAAGCCATATGATGCCTTTTCTTTTAATGACTTGCTATTACTTTAACTGTACAAAATACTGTCTGATGAATGGAGAGCAAAGCTGAAAATAAGGTTTATTAAACAAAGGTTTAGTTTTGGTATGTTGTTTCCATTTGTCTTGTCCTTACAGAAGACATTGTTTTATCTGGAAGAAAACCAATGACATATTAATCCCATTTACAACATATTTAATAGGGGTGCACCGAATGGAAATTCTTGGCCGAAACCGATACCGAAAATAGGAAACAGTTGGCCGAAAACCGAATGCCGAAAGGCCGAAAATGATTAATAGAAATATATATATATATATATATATTGTATACATTTTTTACCAATGTTGTTCAGCTACCTGATTATGGAAAAAGACATGATTATGGTAAAACTTAACTTAAATAATAATCACTATTATGGGTCCATAAAACATTTATTCAGCACTTTTGAATGCATACAGTACATTAATTCCAAGTCAAGTGCATTTTATTTTCTCTGTAGGATAACTACAACAAAGTGCATTCAGAACAAAGCCAAGGTGCTTTAAAACTGCATAAACATCTGGGCCAGTAGGCCTACAACAAAATAGTGTAAATAAAGACTGTAACAGCCAGGCCTTCAACAACAACAAATGCACCTATAAGTTTGGTAAGCTAACGTGTTGTTGTGATGACGTAATCAAAACGCGGCGACAAGCACGGCGCGCGACCATGCTCGCGGCTGGCTCACAGCCAACATGTCTGCCGCTTGGAGATATTTAAAAATATCAGAGAGAGAGGTGCGGATTGCGATTTGTAAAACGTGTTCAGCTGACATTTCTCGAGGGGGTGTAACTGCAAAGGCTTTCACCACTTCCGGATTACTCCACCACTTGAAATCAAAACACCCGGACAAATATGCGGAGTATGATCAACGTAACCCTGTTCTCTGACATTCGGTGATATTTTTTCGGTGCTAAAACCCTTTCGGCCAAAAGCCGAAATGGCCTTTTTAACCATTTTCGGCCGACAATATTCGTTGGCCGAATATTCGGTGCATCCCTAATATTTAACAATATATGAAATATATTAAGTGATTGATCTGAATACTTACATGATGTTAAGCTGCATTTTAACCAAGAGTTGTTCCTGGTTTGAGTTCAGAGTAAACAGTTTCATCCGCTGGTGCAGGACTTGACATCCCTATTAATTAAAAGAGTATTATTATTTATTTTGTATAGTATTCTCCCCAGTTAAACATGAAAATATAGTGGTATACATTTTCCTCACAGGAGGGTAGAGTGATAGTTTGATAGAAGAAATTGCTCATGATGATTCACAACAGTTAAACATGTATGGAAACAGATGAATGAAATGTCATATGCCCTGATGTTTATTTCATGAATAAATAGAATTGGCAGATAATTAAATAAACAAACATTGACAAAGTTATGTGTAAGCTTTCAACATTGCTGACTTTTGTGACACCTTGTGGCACATTTTAAAATGACACCCTATCAGGCAGCACGTAACACAAAAAAAACTTAAAGAGAGTAGTATTTCATCATACCTGCAGCTGATGCCTTCTGCACATGTGAGTAAACACAATCCTCCCTTTCATTTTTCTTCCCTGTTAGACGGATCAGGAGAAAGCATGAAAAAACAAGACTTTACTTGATTTAGGTACTGCTAGCCTACAAAAGCATTTTAATTATTGTATGTTATTGTTACGACATAGAAATCAAATACTCACCCTTCTTAAAATTTGTGTTGAGCTCCACAACAGAATATGTCACATCTGTGTATTCATCTGAAATGTACAATTTAGTTTGTATTTAAAAGAGTTAACCTGGAATTGTCATATTCCAGTATTTATATTTACTATACTGTACCATTTGCAGGTTCTCCAGGGCCTTTGATTGTTTCATAGAGACAAGCATTATCTGAAGAGTAATCAAATTCATATTAAAATCCTTCTATATGAACTCTCATTTATTAAAGCAACTAATGAGAAATGGAAATGCTACATTGATGCTACTTTAACAATTAATTAATTAATTATAAAAAAATATTAAGCATTCAGGCTGACCCTGGAGAACAGAAGCATATTCTCTTTGGTCAGTTTCATCCTGGTTGATCATGTGGTCTGTAGCAGGGCCCTGATTGGTCCTCTTAGGTCTGGTGGGCAAAAAAAATGTAGTAAATTAAGTGGTTTTATTAAGGAACATATGACTGCTGTCATGTTCATTATAAAAGAAAATAGAGTGTTGTACCAACCCGCTATAGTATGAATCTGTTAAAAAAAAAATAAAGTAATACTATATTATTATGCTTTTCAAAGTGTCAAACAGTACATGTGATTACATTAGAGTCAAACTTATATCAGAAGAAAAGTATCCCACCTTTTGACTTTCTGTATAAATACAGGAACAGCAGCAGGAGAACAATCAGTAAAGCTCCAGAAAGCAGCCCAACGATCAGAAGAATGGGAAATGTAGAATCTTTTCCTGGCCCGGACGCTGCTAATATAAGTCATTATTATTAACATTATATCCTGTAACACTTTCCTGTAATAGATTAACTTTATAAAATCTTTTTCTCTTACACTAACAGTTCAGATGAAACTAAGCTTTTCTATATCTCAGGCTGTAACACAGCTTACAAAAAAGGAAGGTTTTTCTTTATCATACTCACATTTTACTGACACCCAACTCTCTGGTGACGTCCAACCATCTGCTGAATCTCTCTGTTTACATTTATAAAAGCCTTCGTGTGACTTTGACACTGCAGAGATGGTCAGCTCCCTTCTGGTATTGTTCTGGATGAGTTTGTCATTTTTATAGAAATCCACATGAGAAACAGTTTGTGTCTTTAACTTGCAGCTAAGAGTGACAGGAAGTCCCTCAGCCACAGGACGGACAGGACTCACCAGGATAATATCATCATCTGAAAACAAATCAAAGAATATAAAGGCTTTATCAGAGAAATCAGCTTTTGCAGATGTAATACGTTTATGCAAAACTGGCCTCGTCTGGCAGAAGCTGAAATGTCAGGTAGATGTATGAGGGCAATACAACATAGAATATTATCTTTGAGAGAAGTACCCTGGAAATCACTTCGCAAATTAGCCTTTTTTATAAAGTTTTACTAATTTGAAGAGACGTTTGGCTAATGCTTGTCACCTTCACATTTCAAACAACATAAAACTTCAGAAACAAACATTTTAAATAATTAAAACTCACACTCTTTAGTGATGTTGACTGCATTACTGAACTGTCCTGTTTCAGACTCGCACCAGAACACTCCACTAAGCCAGCTTCTGGTTATTGTGCATGTGGATCCAGTCATTGTCCCCCAGGAAGAACAGTGATAAAGGTTGTCAGATAACGAAAACCTCCTCACTCTCCACTCAGTGGAGTTTCCCTCACAGCTCAGTGACAGAGACGTTTTGGTGAAGTGCTGCACACTGTCAGGACTCACTGTGAGACGCTGCTGAACTCAAATCTGAAACACACAAACAGGGGACAAACAAAGCATGTATGTATATTGAAGGCAACTTGAACATTAAAAAAACAAGAAGCATTTTATCAACAATAAAGAGTGGGTGTCATATTAAAGCATATAATGGATTGTTGAGAGAATTTGAGTTTTTTAAAGAATTTGGAGTTGTTTGTAACATTGGGCAACTTCTATGTAAAACATAACCAAAAGGCATATCCAAGATATCCCAAAACTAAAAAAAAAGGCCTTCACACCTGTAGCACAGCTTACAGTTGCGTGAAGGAAAAGCTACCAAAATAAGGGAATTCCTACCATTTTGCAATAATGGAAAAGTCAAATCATACTGACCTCCAGACCAGACAAACACAGGTTTGCTGTACGAAGTGTAAAACACCTGATCTCCTCTTCCTGCTCTGCACACATATCCTGCTGTTTGTGTTTGTCCATCAATGATGAAAAGATGCTTTTCAGTCCGATTGTAGCTAACAGGTAGCAGCTCATAGCTGTAACGGTAGCCTGACTTTTGGGGAACAGCCTTACAGGACTGTCTCAGAAAATTAGAATATTGTGATAAAGTTCTTTATTTTCTGTAATGCAATTAAAAAAACAAAAATGTCATACATTCTGGATTCATTACAAATCAACTGAAATATTGCAAGCCTTTTATTATTTTAATATTGCTGATTATGGCATACAGCTTAAGAAAACTCAAAAATCCTATCTCAAAAAATTAGAATAGTTCCTCAGACCAAGTAAAAAAAAAAGATTTATAACAGCAAAACACAATCAAACATTTGAAAATGTCCATTAATGCACTCAGTACTTGGTTGGGAATCCTTTTGCACGGATTACTGCATCAATGGGGCGTGGCATGGAGGCAATCAGCCTGTGGCATTGCTGAGGTGTTATGGATGCCCAGGATGCTTCAATAGCGGCCTTTAGCTCATTAGCATTGTTGGGTCTGGTGTCTTTCAGCTTCTTCTTCACAATACCCCACATATTCTCTATGGGGTTCAGGTCAGGGGAATTTGCAGGCCAATCGAGGTCAGTACACCAGTTACTGGTGGTTTTGGCACTGTGGGCAGGTGCCAGATCATGCTGGAAAATGAATTCCTCATCTCCATAGAGCTTTTCAGCAGACGGAAGCATGTAGTGCTCTAAAATCTCTTGGTACACAGCTGCATTTACTCTGGGCTTGATGAAACACAGTGGACCAACACCAGCAGCTGACATGGCTCCCCAAACCATCGCTGACTGTGGGAACTTCACACTGGATTTCAAGCAACTTGGATTTTGCTCCTCTCCAGCCTTTCTCCAGACTCTGGCGCCTTGACTTCCAAATGAAATACAAAACTTGCTTTCGTCTGACAAGAGGACTTTGGACCACTGTGCAACTGTCCAGTGCTTCTTTTCCTTAGCCCAAGTCAGACGCCTCTTCCGTTGTCTTGAGTTCAGAAGTGGCTTGACCATGGGAATACGGCTATTGTAGCCCATTTCCCGGACACGTCTGTGAACAGTGACTTTTGATACCTGGACTCCAGCTTCAGTCCACTGTCTTTGAAGCTCCCCCAAATTCTGGAAGCGACTCTTCTTCACAATGCTGTTAAGGCTGCGGTCATCTCTCTTGGTTGTGCAGCGTTTCCTGCCACATTTCCCCCTTCCAACAGACTTTTTGTGGATGTGCTTTGAAACTGCACTCTGTGAACAGCTTGCTCTTTGAGAAATTTCTTTTTGTGTCTTACCCTCCTGATGGAGGGTGTCAATGACGGTCCTCTGGACAGCAGTCAGATCAGCAGTCTTCCCCATACTTGTGATTTAGTTTACTGAACCAAGCTGAGTGTTTTTCAAGGCTCAGGAAACCCTTGCAGGTGTTTCGAGTTAATTAGACGATTCAAGTGATTCGTTGAACACCCTACTAGTATACTTTTTCATGATATTCTAATATTTAGAGATAGGATATTTGAGTTTTCTTAAGCTGTATGCCATAATCAGCAATATTAAAATAATAAAAGGCTTGCAATATTTCAGTTGATTTGTAATGAATCTAGAATGTATGATGTTTTTTGTTTTTTTTTAAATTGCATTACAGAAAATAAAGAACTTTATCACAATATTCTAATTTTCTGAGACAGTCCTGTATACCAGTAGAAGCTCCAGCCAGCAGAAGGATGATCAACACTGCAGTTCAGAGTTACTGAGGCTCCAGGACTCGGCCATGATGGAGACACAGTGAGGACAGGCTTAGGTCTTTCTGTTGGAAAGTGATTTAATGATAACGTTATGATTTATAATTGGTGGGTAACATACACTCCTTGCATCCTACAAACCTGTAAATCACAATGAAGGGTTAACTGTCCTTAATGTAAGAACAAAATAAAATTATATTTGTATTTACAGCAAAAAAAGTAAACTGATGATTAGGGATGTAACGATATACCGAGTATCGCGGTATCGCGGTAAATACATTTCCCAATACCGTCGTGAGACTGACAAAATCTACCGCGATTTAAAAAAAATAATAATTTTTTAAAAAATTTTTTTTTTTTTAAACACTTTTTTTTTTTTAAACCTTTATTTAACCAGGTGGTCCCATTGAGATCATCGATCTCTTTTTCAAGAGAGACCTGTCCAACATGGCAGCAAGTAGGTTACAACATGAAAATAAAACAACAGATAACACAAAAGGACATCGTATTTACAGGGCTACATTTACACACCTAGAGACATTGACAAGTACCAACCATATAGTTATATCTCGCCATGTCAATAAGCCTGGCGTTAGACTTTTTCGCTGTCCGTCATTTTGACAGACAGGATCGTAAAATATCCGTCATAATCCCTTATTACCCGTCGGGTCTGAACAGTTCACGATAGAGCATGCTCGTGAACTGTCAACGGGGGGTGGGGGGGGGCGGTGTTATGCCGTGTGTGCATGCACCTCGCGGGACGCGCACAGCGTGAAGCAAAACCTCCCAGACATGTATTGATCTGTACGGCAAAGTACGGTTTGGGAACTATATCATTTCCTTTTGGAGGGCATGCATAACACGGCATAACACCAGAGCCTCGCTGCGGGGAAACGTTGGCGCTGTTCCGAGTTTGTTCTAATCTGTCAAAATGACAGACTGCTTTCAGATTTTTCCGTCATTGTTAAATAAAATATTCGGTTAACGCGACCACTGGTGTCCCAGCAACATCAGTACCAAGCGAGAGAGTTGTTTCCAGAGCAGGGGATATTGTAAATGCCCAAACACCCCAGCTTATAAATACCTGGAAATGTGGACATTCTCATATTCCTAAAAACCTGTCTGATGATGCTGAGTGAGTGACTAGTGAGTTTGAGTTGAGTTACTTGAAAAACTAAAGTGAAACTTGATTTATTTTATTGCAGGGTCTGATTATTAAATGTCCTTGTTTATTTGTGAGATGCAGTTGCATAAAGAAAATGCTTACTTTGTTGGGTAGTACCAGTAGTTACAAAAACACTGGTTTTCTTGTTCCAGTCTGTTACTGTCACTTTGTTTTTGACACTTTAAAATACTGCTATCCTACAAAAAGGCTGTAAAAATCAGATTTATTATGTAATAAAGAAATATTTTCCGAATAAAAAAATGTTTTATTGAAAAAAAAAAATTTATGATTTTTTTTTTCTTCCCTTTATTATTCAATATCGCGATAAATACCGTACCGTGGACTTGTTATCGCGATATTATCGTACCGTGAGTTTTTGGTATCGTTACATCCCTACTGATGATGTATGACTTACCGTTAGATACTGTCAATGTGAAAACATCACTCCACAGCGTCCTTTCAGACATTTCACCTTTCAGTATGCCCACACACTGGTATTCCCCACTTCGTGATGAAGGAGCAAGGGGAGATTTCTCCAGTGTTTCTGACCCGGGTGTCGTCCAAAAAAACTCCCACTCATCGTTTCCTCCATCCTCAATTTCACATGTAAGAGAGAATTTTTCTCGAGAATATATTTGAGGCCAGTTGGGTTGCAGGGTCAAAACAGCCCTGTGTGTGACTGTTAACCATCAATGAGCACCAAAAACAAGGCAATGTTAGCCATAAAACATAGCATTTTTTGTGTCAAATACATTATTTGTTTTCTGTATGTCATAATATTAAATGTTTTAATTACCGACTGCATCGCTGTACTCTGTGTAGTAAACAGGGTTTCCTCTTCCTCCTCTGCACCAGTAGACGCCTCCTCGTGAGACAATAATTCGGTCATTTCTGAGGAAAACAACATCTTGTGTCTTCAGGGGTTCAGAGGTTTTCCCTTTTTTGTACCAGAAGTATCTCCAACCAGAAGCTGATGTTGGTCCTACAGAGCAAGTTAGAGTCACATTGCCACCTCCTGGAAATATGTCTCTCAACTGGGCCTTTGGTTTTGCTGTTTAATGGAGAATAAAGGTACAAATGTTGACAACATTTTAGTTATTGTCCCTGTAAATAAGCCTAGCTTGTCAAATAATACAAATGTATAACTTATCCAGCACTCTTAGTAATATTAAATCACTGTGTATGTTATAGTGAAAATATAGAGAAATAACTATGCTTATATTTATATTTATAACCACTGAAGTAGTAGGTTAACCTTGAGTAGAAACGGCCATAAAACGGGGTGAACATTTAAAAAGCCTTTTTTTTCTTTGTTCATTGTCCTGTGTTTCTAAGATTAGGCAGATAATATAATTATGTTTCATTTTGGGATTACTAAATGTCTGAAGCTTTTAGGTATATAAACTACTTACTTTCAGTTCTCAGTTTTATTGGTTCAGATTCTTCATCGGCAAATTTACAACTGTAAGAGCTCCCGTCTGAAATTACTTGAACGGTGTTTTTTGTCATTAATGGTGACTGGTGGTTTCTGTCCGTTGTGATCGATGATCCGTCTCTGTAGAAGGCAGCATTCTCCTCTCTCTGAATACGATGCCGACAGAGCAGAGTCACTGATTCTCCTTCAAACAAAGTGGATGCAGGACTTTCCAGGATCACGATTCTGTCTGTTTCACACAAATGCTTCCTTGTTTTAGTAAAACAGCTCGATTAATAGAACATTAGTAAAAAGAAATACTTCCTGTTATGAAGAATACATTTTCACATTTCAAGAAAAAAGAAAGAAATTTTTACCTGCACACTTTGAATAGTGTTAAGCACATTAAGTCGGATTAATTTCTCGAATATATTGGTCTTTCTTCATAATTTGTCACAATTAACCATAGTATAAGTTTCTTGGTATAGTATTATCTTAATGTAAATACTTTGATGTAAGAAGCTGAGTTTTGTAAGAAGTATTTTGTTTCTTATTTTAATACTCTTGAATTTGCGAAAACACAAAGCACAGGATTTTATAGTATACTTCACCTGCCTATACAGCGTCAGTGGAGCTGTTCAAACGTTAAAACATTAAAATAATTTACAGATTATATATTAGAACTTGTCCAAACTGTGTGTTCATATTAACATGGCTCCTTAATTAAAATAAAAAAATGTAATGAACTTGGTCATGGTGGTATTACTTTGATCACTTACCTGATACAGTTAGATAGATTTTATTGCTTATTGTTGTTGATCCCCCGTTCTGAAACAAGCACTGGTATTCACCACTGTAGCCTGAAGTTAGAGGTTGTAATGTTCTGAAGTTTTGATTGCTGGGAGAGAAAACTTCTCCATGCTGGTTGTGGATTGAGTAATACCAGTCGCTGTCTTTGCCTTCTGTAATGTCACACTTGAAGGTAACAGACTCTCCGGTAAAAAAAGTTGTCCAGTTTGGCTCAATGGTCAGCACAGCATCTAGAAACCATCACAAGATACATGAAGTAAAATGTATTTTCTTTTTGTCAAAACATTTATAATACATTGATAAAACGGAACACACAAAAAAAGAGGATGTTGTTTGGAGAGTGACATAGGTAAGATTTTACTTTATTTGGTAAACAACAAGAAAGACAATTATATAATTACCTTGAGCTTGTCCACGGTAAAGTAAACTCAGCACTAAAATAAGTTTGAAACTACATCAGACATTATTAAAATTAAAGAAATCAAACATATCATAACCTCAGGCATTTATAAAGATGTAACAATGGAAATGAAAACTGTAAAAGTACTCACAGAAAAACCCCAGTAGACAGAGCAAAGTGTGTCCCATCTTCACATCCAACACTGAGAATCTGTTCCTCTGTTCATGAGAAATTCTTCTACTTTGTGTAAATAGAATGATTGAAACTGCAGCATATGAAGAGGAATCAGGAACTACAGAGAAACAAATGCAATGACATTTTGGAAAAGGAAGTTGTTTTTTATCTTCTTTACACGGCCTGGGCTTCCTTCCCTTTTAGACAAAGCTAACAAAACAGAGCGGCTCTAATATCACCAAATGTACAACAAGGTTCGAGCCACATGATCTGAATCTGACATGTAACAAATAATGTTGTAGTACAATGTTGTACACTAAATATAAGTACACAGAAAGTAAGTATAGATAAATTGTCCTACTCACTTTATAATCCATGAGCTTTCTCACCAAAACAGAACATTTCATATGAAAATGTGTGTTTTCAACAGCCTGTATTACAAAGTTAGAAAGTGTTGCATCCAATCACATATTTTTTACATCTCTAGGAGAAATTCTCCTAGTCTCTTTCCAGATGTGAGTGTAAAGAGCCAAAGTCCTTCCCCCTCCTCTAGAGATAGATCCACTTTAAGGGGTCATAAGTAACAAAGCCATAATTTGGATATGGAAAATATTTTAATTCTAGGTGCGAATTGGATCACAACAGTTTTAAAAAGCCGACGAAAATGATCAAATTAAATAAATACCAAAAGACTAGTTGTGTATTTTAAATGTTGTCACCCAGGGATTAATGTAGCCAAAAACAGTGAGAAGTCAAAATGTAAAGCTTTAGTATTTAATTTAATTTAATGTCTTCACCCCACCCGGGCAGCAGTGCAAAGCTAAGGAGGTGAACAGTATCAGTCAATTGAACAATGTAGGATCCCTGTACTGTGTATTCAACTTGTGAAATTACTTAACATGCTCAAATGTAAGTCCTGAAAGAAAATACATAACATTTCAAATCAAAATAGGGATTTAGTTACCATTTTTCACTTCTAATACCCAAAGAGCTACGGTTCACTGCTTTGTATTGAGGTCCTTATAGAGCCCTTCCTCCAACACACACGAACGCGCACATGACCAATGAGGGCACGAGATAAGTTTGTGCACAGATGGAAGGCTGACAGGCAGGTAGGCCATCCAGTTATTTTAGCCGGGCTGGCTAAAATGATTGGTCGTGCTTTTTACAGTACTACGGCTTCCACAGATGACATTTTTTTATGGATTTATTGTCAACGCATTTAATATATTCATTGCTATCGGGATGTTAAGAGCATTCCATGGAATATGACAAAAAGTGTTTCTGAAATAAATGACATACCCCACCTTTAATATTCGTTTCAATAGAATCATTTGTATTATTGAATAAATAACAAAATGTAATTTAAGGTAGCTTTTTTTATTAAAAACAAAAACAAAAGGCTTAACATAATGCTCTGAAAGAAATCAAACACACTGTACAAAAGATCTATCCTCCAGTTTTTAGGTATTCTGAAAATCTTGTCTGACCTACTGGTGGTGCTATGACTTCACATTTGTTTTCTTCTGCAACAGACTGTACACCGTGTCGACTTGCGAAGGTTGCTCCTGTGAAGTTGTTGCCTCATGTTTTGCCTGATGTCCTATAGTTTCTTCACTGCTTTTGCCTTGATGGGATGTTGTATTGTGTCTCTCTAAAACACTGTAGACTGTATCCACTTCCCGCTTAGATCCCAGCTCCTCTCTTGGGCTGATGTTTGGGCTGCTCGTCTGACAGGGCAATGCATCATCCACGTTTTCATACCAGGCTTGACTGGAAGTAGAGGAAGAGACTCTCTGCACAGAGTTTGGCTGTTCCTCCGCTGGCTGGCTTTGTATTATCCGAGCAGGAGATGTCTGTGACAAAAAGAAAATGCAGTAAAATGTGTTTTTTTGTATTGCAAAATCAATATGTAGCATACTAAGATAAACACCTCCTAGCGTCTCAAAACTCTATATCTTGAGAAATCTAGAGAAAGGTTTTAGTGACATTGACCTGAAAACATTGGATTCAAATGGAATAAACAATATTCTTACATCCCCTGATAAATAAGTAAATCTATCTTACCTGTTTTTGAATACATTCTGTTTGAAAGAGCCTTTTAGCCACACAGACAGCAAAGGCACAGAGGGATACACACAATGCAATACATATAAGTATTACAATGTGTAGTTTTAATGTCACTTCAGGTTCAGGATTAGATTCTCCAAAGCCTGGAAAGACATAAAAACACATTTTAACAGATAATACCTGCAACGACTGAGGTATTAAATGGATGAGGTGGTGGTTCAAAAATGTCATAGAAAGAAAGACCTGCATACATATTTTCTGGATTCAAAGTGTGTGATTAACAAATTAAGAATCACAAAATACTTACACATTCCCTCCATGCTTTCAGAAACATTGCTCTTGCTGACGTTGTTGTTGCCACTGCATACAATAACTCTGTTGTGGAGGAAGATGGTGATGTTGACCTTGCTGAATAATGCTCTCTGAGATGTTATACAACTGTTGTTGTCACACACAGAACATACCCAGTCACTCTGGACGGAGCAGTTGACTGTGATGTTGCAGGGGTCAGCAGACAGGTTAAAGTGCAGCGGGGAACTCCTAATGAAAGGCCTGGGAACAGTTTCTGGAAAAAATTAAAAGGCATTAGATCAGTTGTTGGTAGTAAGAATCGCAACACAATGTTCACAATATGAAGTGCAAATTTACTAAAGAGAATATCGATATAAAATTGCATTGTTTTTTTTTGACATAATATATAAATGTAATACCTGTCCACTCTATTCATCTACAATGCTCCAGCATTTTCTAGTGCTGATATTGGCAAGCTTTCGTGACCCAAGCTTTCCATCAGACATTTTAAAGATAAGACCGAAAACCTATACAACCAAAGTGGCTTAAATAAGGGGGGGAAATACAACTCCTTATAGAGTATGTGAAATTATTCTTTTACAATAAACAGGGATGTACAAAGGCAAAAGGATGCAAAAATTGCCAAGGAATAGATAGTTTTACTTGGATCTTCATTTGATATGTATTTGTTAACTGAACTGTAGACTTTTTTTAAACCACAAAGACAAAAAGGTCAATGTATTTTAAAAAGGGGCGGGTGATAAAAATATGTTGTTTATGTCGTAGATGGTTCAAAAAAAGTCTTAAAGCCAGTCTTGAAGACACAAATGTATCCTTGTATCCTTATTGTAATGTTAAATAATGAAATGTAAAGCCCATATAACCAACTAGTCAACTAAATATTAAGAACTTACCTTCAACAATCAGTTTGTGGGTCTCAGTTTTTCTATTCAAAACTGAATTAATGAAAGAAAAGGTATAGGTGCCGCTGTCTGTCTCATTGAGCTTGGTGATACACAAGGAGGAGTTTGTTGGATTATAATACACTTTGTCTTTGTACATGGGGGTGATGTTTTTACTTAAAACAATAAGCTCCTTTTCAAAAAGCCACTCCTCTTTTTGATATCCTGATGATTTTATGTGTAGACATATTGAGCTGTTTTTCACGCGGTAGTGCATCGCTGGCCGGATCTCCGCTGTAATCCCTGAAAGGAAACATTAAATAAAAATACATTTTCTTAAATGTCATTAGAGCCAAATACCTAAAAAAAGATTTTATGCAGCAATAATGTGACCTAAAATAAACATAGATACATAAGCATAAAGTAAATAAAATCTGATCATGTAACATGGTGAGACTTTATTTTGCATGAGAAATACTAATGTTAAGGCAATTATGATTGATTTAAATGTTAAGGAGAATACTAAATATTTCTTTAACTGAGCTGAGAGACTAATAAAGATGCTGTTGTTAATCAACTTTGCTTTCAAGATACCAAACCATTTACAGTTCAGGAAGTGCCATTATCTACAATACTCTGGTGGACACTTTAGGCTGTAAAATGCCAGCAGAAGTGAATTTCTAAAGAATAATGTATCTTTAAAATCCTATAGAAAATGGCAAAGCTTTAATTTAAACAACATCAGAAACAGAAGCTTTATGAACTGTCAAAATGTAATATATTTCCTACATTAATTAAAAAAGACACTAAAGTCTGCATATGTTAAATAAGATGTTACGCTTTTTAACACGGCGTTAAAGCATGTTTCATGTTAAAATCCCATTAAAATTGTTAAAATGTGTAACCCTAACTTGTAAATAGCAAAAAAAAAAAATTGTATTTGTCTTACCTGCAATAATCCAGGTAAAACTCAGAAGCAGAAACATTTTAATCTTCTCGACAGGAAATGTTAACGTTAGCGAAACCTTTGACGGTTGCAGACAAAGTGCACAGACCATGAACGCAGCAGAGCAATGTTGGTAGAAGAACAGCAGGAAATGGTAACCAGCAACCTACTTTGAATACATGTGATATAAACAGATGAGGCAAAATAACCTAAAAACCTTAATTCAGGCCTAGTAATTTATTATCCTTTAAATAAACTAACCCAGAGACAGCATTATTATAACTCAAACATATCAATACATTTCACCAAAAGGCAAAACAAATCAATCTCACTATCAACACACATCAAAAATGTGAAATAGTCAAAACCCTATTGTGCCAAAAACGTGTGTGGGTTTATAGACAAAAAGTAATGAAACCTAACAATCTAGCAAAGGTCGAAAAAATGCACAGATGTTGTACTTAAGAAAAGAAGAAGTGAGAGTGTAAGCATACTCTGTTACAAGTACAAGTTGGTTATTGAAAATGCTGGTCAAGTAAAAGTATAAATCAAAATATACTTAAAGTCCCAAAAGTATAAGTACTCATTATGCAGATTGGCTCATTTCAGAATAAGAATATATAATATGTTTTGATAAAAATTATATATGCATTAATCTGTTTATCAAAGCTGGAAAATGTGTAGCTAGTTTTAATTACTTTGTACACTGCAGGGTAGCTTGTGAATTTAGTTTATTAAAACACTGAAATACTCAAGTACAGTACAAGTCCCTTGAAATTGTACTTAGGTACAGTAATTGAGTAAATATACTTACCGGTAGTCACTTTAAACCACTGCAGTCTGGCATACAAAATCAAACAACCAAATGTTACATTATTTTGTGGGTCCGGAATTAACTTTTTTCTTAAATGTTTTTGCTACATCTAATTGTTTTACTTTAGGCCTGGAACCAATGTAAAGTTCAACTACTTACAATTATTATTTTTACAAAATATTTTTGCGTTTAATACAACTTTTAGCAATAAATTCAGTTTCACATGCCAACGAAGCTCACTTCATCAAATAAAATACTCTTTAGTCTTTTATAGTATCATTTGTTTTTGCCGGCAATTCAAACAGGAACTAGATTTGTTTTAATACATTGAATATTTGTTTTATATTCTAAACTGCTGAAGGTCTTCCCAAATAAAAAGAAAGGTGTAGAATAAAATGTATTTTCATCTGAAAACGTGTCAAAGGCCAAAACATTTGCTGTGGTTTCAGACCTTGAATAAAGAAATCAAGAAAATTAGCTAATAATAATGTTTTAACCCCGATTTTAAATCCAATGAGAACTTACTGAAATTAGTCAGGAAACTGAGGAGCACATTTTCTTCATGTCTTAAAACAGTTAACCACAGTGTAGTGATGTGCTCTTGTTCATTTCCGTTAAGATTGTTTTTACTCACCAATCAAGCACAGATTCTTGGTGTTCTTCTTGTCTATAAGAGGAAACAAGATGTTAGTCTTACATCTTTTTATTTCTGTAATGTGTTGAACAGCATATAAAACTCCCTGTATTTAGCCTTAACTGTCAATAATGTACATAAGCTATTTAATATGTAATTCTGCACACTTGAGCGAAATGTGTTAATCAATAATACAAATATGTATCATGTTTATGTAAAAGTTTTACATTAAACTTGTATCTGTCAAGAAAACCTAAATTAATTGCAAATAAAATATGTATCCTTATCTAGTTTATTGCTGGCTAGCAGCTGCAACGGTACTTGTGCAGTACAATCAACTTGCAGACTGCAAGAGTTATAATAGGTCATGCAAGCACACTATTAACCTTTGAATTGTAGTGGGGTAGAAGAAATAAAAATAAAAGTCGCTCAATGTTGTACTTAAAGGCGGGGTAGGTAGTTTTGGAGAAACCAGCTCGAGTGCGCTAGAATTTGAAAATACAGACGGAAAAAATCTGCCACTTCCTTACAGAGCCCCTCTTCCAACACACACGAACGCGCACATGACCAATGAGTGCACGAGATAAATTTGTGCACAGATGGAAGGCTGACAGGCAGGTAGGCCATCCAGTTATTTTAGCCGGGCCGGCTCAGATGATTGGTCGTGCTTTTTACAGTACTACGGCTTCCACAGATGACATTTTTTTAATGGATTTTTTGTCAAAGCACTTCAGATATTCATCGCTATAGAGAGGCGAAGTCCCTCCCCTTCCGGGAGCCTCCATGGGACCCCGGAAGCGGAAAATTATACATTGGATTCAATGGAGAGAGAAAACGTATCTTTTGATCCCGTTTGAATTGTGCCACGAACTACACATATGATGTTTGTCAATTTAAAAGAACATTTTGCAAGTCAAAAAAATAAAAATGTGTCGTAAAACTGTGAAGTAACAATTTTTTTTGTGTTAAGCCGCTCAGTGAACTACATGTCTCTGGTCCCGCATAATACGCGTCACCAACACAAAGATGGCCGTCACGTTGGTACATTTCACCTCATTCTTTCAGAATGAGAATAAAAGTATAAAACGAGGTGAAAATCACTACAAGTCTGGGCACGTTGAGAGCTGTACATACACGAAAGGGGAGTTAGTCGGTTCTGTAAGAGCCAGCATGCGGGACCGGCTTTACAAGGTTTCGGTGAGTAACATGAGTGCAATGTTTAACGTTAATGTCAGTCAATAAGGAGGAGAATGAAAAAGAAGATGATGAACCACAGACCCGGCATATAATCACTGCAGTGTGCAGGGCTGTGTTAATTTATGTTACTGTTATCAATAGCATTAGTTGACTGAGAAAACCGTCAAGAAAAAAAGTTTAGCGATGTTACGAGTCGACTAGTATAATATGCCCACGGCTGTGATTGACAACCTGGACAGCCAGTCAGAAGCTAGAATGCCAACCTAGAGAGCCAATCAGAACCTAGAACGGGTGTACTGCATACGGGTGTGTATGCTGTGGATAACATTAGTGTTCACAAGAACAAGGTACACTCCCGTGTTTTGTTTTAGTTGCTCTTCAGATTGAAGCGGCCAGTTTTATATCGACTATACTGTATGTGTGATCTCCTTTTACATCTCGTTGTGTCATTTGAGTTTATTTGCTGTGTGTAGATTCAAGGATTTTGGTTATCTTGTCAATTTGTTTGGTTATCTAGGCACAGCTGTGTGTGACTCCCTCTGGTAAACTGGTATGTGTTTTCCTAATATAGAGAGCATTGATTAATTAATAAACTACACACTGAGTCTAGATCCTGACCAAATCCTTTTTTTTTGTTGATAAAATGTTTTTCAAAAATGCAATACACATTTAAAAAATACAATGTACAATCACAACCAATACAACACAAATTTAAAAAAATACAGAAAAACAAACAATAACAACAATCAGACACATGGACAAAACTATGGAAAAATAAACCCTCCCACCCCCAGATCTTGACCATCCTTGTATTGCTCATTCAATCTATTATAGCATGTTAACAAACATGGTACTTACTTTATTTGTACAGATCTACATGGGAGACGATGGCGCGATGCAGAGCGCTGTCTGTGATTGTGCACGGGGGATGTACAAATGCAGCCACGCTGCAGCATTGGCAATATTTGCCATGTGGCAGATCAGCTCCACAGAAGTTGAGTGCCAGTGGAGGAAGCCTGGCACTTCAAAAGTAGTCCAGCCGGTGTCTCAACTCTACCAACAGCAAGAGGAGACATACAACCCACTGGCCAGAGACATCGCTACTGAGGATGTAGACTGGTTCAGGTCTGCACTGAGGGGCACACAGTGTGGCATGGCATGGCTTTTGTCACCTGAGCCAGGGCTGCAGCCTCAACATCAGGCCATTTTCACCGTGCCGGAGCTGGTGAAGGAGCATGGGGGTCGGGGGCTTGAGGCAATTCTTGCCTCAATGCGACTGAGCAGAGACCAGCAAGCTGCCATCCAGACAGCCACCGTAGGACAGCGGACAAATCCTCAGTGGCAGTTACAAAGGCAGGGCAGGTTGACAGCCAGCAATTTTGGTGCTGTGCTGAGGTCGGGACTTTCATCCACTCCATGCGCGTCCCTCATGAAGAGGGTGTTTGGGGGGTACAATTTAGACGGAGTCATGGCTGTCAACTGGGGAGTTGTAAACGAGGCCGAAGGGGTGAAGGCTTTTTTGCAGGTCTATCGGGTGACAGTGATCGACTCTGGTCTATTTGTGAGTGAGTCGGGTGTTTTGGGAGCATCACCTGATGGACTTGTGCAAACATCTGCCCTGCTGGAGGTGAAGTGTCCACACAGCCAGAGGAACATGACCATCGCGGAGGCAGTCCAGTTACCATCCTTCTGTCTCCGTGAGGAGGGTGGGTCATACATTCTCAAGAAGAATCACCCATACTGGCATCAGGTCCAAGGGCAGCTGCACATCACAGACCGGAGTCTCTGCTACTTTGTTGTGTTGACCACGAAGGAGGCGATCATCATCCCCATCCCCAAAGACCCTGCATGGCATGGAAATCTCCTCCTCCTGGAGAACTTCTACACTCAGCATATGCTCCCTGTGTTGGCCAGTAGGGAGGAGGACATGTAAATAAACACACAAACAAACACACACACACACACACACACACACACACACACACACACACACACACACACACACACACACACACACACACACACACACACACACACACACACACACACACACACACACACACACACACACACACACACACACACACACACACACACACACACACACACACACACACACACACACACACACACACACACACGCGATATTTAACTAATAAACAATAAATCCCATGTTGTTGGAAAAGTAATAATGCTGCATGTATACGTTTTTGTTCAAATATCGCAAGTGTTATCGTGTTATGTGTTCCTGATATCGTGCAGCCCTAATATTAAGGCCTTATTGTCACATGCACAATAACTACAGTGCAGTTTTGGGCAATGAACATGTTAAGTCTCAGGCCCCTCTAAAATAAATGATATTTAAGACATATAAATAAAGAATTACTTTTACTGACCTACTACATAACTGTATTACATGGTTATATAAATAGTTTGAATGATTCATGACTGACAGAAGCTTGTTTTTACACTGACTTGTTATACTCATATCTATTAATGTCTTTGTAACTTCAGTAAACCTCAACAATTCCCCTTCTGGTTTCATGCATCACAGTTCAGTAAACTGAGTAAAATATGAACTAGTGTAATCATTATAATAACTTAGGATTGTAACTCTTTAAAAAAGGTGTAGGTGGCTCTTAAAAGAGCCGTTGTGTGACTTTGGGCTGGTCTCAGCAGTTTAAGCCCTCTCCGCGGATGCAGCGGGCCAGCTGGATGCTCCCCCCGGGGATCGCAGGCTGAAAGGTTTGGGAACCCCTGGCTTAGTCAACGGTGAGGGTGCTGGCTACTTCCTTTATCAGGGGATTTTGCAGGTTCACCAAGGCACAGCAAAGCTGTACCAGCACATTTGCAGTGTTCCTGAGGTGGCAAGGGATCAGGTCCAGAATCCTGAACTCCTTTATTCTGGCATTTGCCCTCTCCACATGGATCCTGTTCTTGGCTATTTCCCTGGTAGCTCTCACTTCACTCTCTGTGAACTTACCCTTGTTCAGGAAAGGGGGAATGTTCACAATCACACCCGCAGGCACAATATCTGAAATTAAAAAGCCCTTGTCTGCCAGGATAAGGTCGCCAGCCACTAAATGTTCCAGAATGCCTGAATGCTGCATAATGGCCTTATCAGACACAGAGCCCGGGAAGAGTTGGCTGCAGAAGTTGATGACTCCATTTGGGGCCACAGAGATGAGCACTTTGAAGGAGTGCATCCCTCTGTAGGAGGAGTACGTCAGTTTGGCTTGGTCCATCTGACTTGGGGCGGCCACGTGGATGTCGGTGCAATCTACAATCATTCTGCAGTTGAATGCAGAGGACTGGAAAGCAGCAGGCATGCTGTTTTGTTTTTTTTGCCTACTGGGCACAGTGGACATCATTTTTTCGAACAGCAACCTGTGGAGCAGATGGACCATGGTGTTCACCACATTACCCACTGTTGCGGTACTGCAGTGGAACAGCTGTGCAAGGTGCAGGTGAGGATAATTCTGCCGGATCTTCATCATGGCCATGAAAACCTGGTCTGCCAGCAGGATGCCCTCCACTTTCCATCCAGCGTAATACACAATGGAGCCCTCAAAGCGCTCCACCAACCCCGCCACCCTTTTAAACATGGCCTGGTCAGGAAGCCCTGTTTCCATACGGATGACATCATCAGGTAAGCCTGCTGCTGAATATTTGGCCATTCGCATCCAAGTATCCCCTGCCAGGTCTGCGGAACAACTGGACTGCACACTGGAGGGTCCAGGTTCGGTGTCTGCGGACTGCACGCTGGAGAATTCGGGGTCAGTTTCTGCAGACTCAGGCCCTTTGCTGTAGCTGTGGTCGCTGGACTGATTAACCGCTAAGCTCCCTTTCTCTTTGGTCCACTCAAATACAGTTGGCCCTTTCTCTTTTCCATGAGGAAAATGGCAGCTGCATATTCTGCTTTTCTCATCTGGCTCCCTGTCTGCTCGTCTACAATGAGAAAATTATATAATTCATTACTAACAATCGTTTAAACCTGCCAAATAGCCCCCCTGCCCATAGTTTAAACAGTCTGCACTCTTTTATTTATCTTGTGAAGCACTTGTAACATTCAGCTTGTGTGTGTTTTAGTTGTCTTTATTTCCAGGTAGAAGAGAACCAAGAGTGAGGAAGTGAGACAGAGCTCTTAAAAGGCCAAACAGTGTGTTTGGCCTTTTAAGTGTGACACATATGTAGTGATAAATGCTTCACCTGACCACTGTTCCTAAATAAAAAAAGTTTTCTGCATCGTCAGTCATTTTTTCCAAATAATTACCAATATTTCACAAATTCTTAATGTCAACTTAAGAGCACAGCTGTATGTTGACTGTCAACTTTGCTTGGTTCATCTTACTGGGGGGGCAGCTACATGGATGTCGGTGTAGTCCACAATCATTTTGCAGTTGAAGGCAGAATGAATGTATTATTGACTCAGAATGAAGCACAACTTCATGTCATACAATACATTGACTTTATTTGTAATTGTGTAAAAAAATAAAGCATTGATTAGCAAGCAGGACCTGCAGGAACAGAGAACGGTGATGGATGGAGCTGGGAAGAGAGAAGAATAAAGAAAACAGATTAACTTTATTATCGGATATTAAAAATTCAATTTTCAAATCAAGTTGCCGCTCCTACAGTTTTCTAGTGTGTAAAGATGATTTCACATGACCTAAGCAAAATATCACACTCAATACATGTGTGTCTCTGGGGGGTGCATTGTGCCTTTGATGTATATAAATAATATACCATAACCAAATACTATTACGTACAGTGGAAATCAGGTTGCCAGAGCAGGTCAGTGTGCATGTTCCTCAGGGTTTCAGCAGTTACAGGTGAGGTAAAGAAAATAAAAGAGAAAAAGGTCAGTAACAACACTTTAAAGTAACAACACTGAATAATTATCTATTTTAATAATTTTCTCTCAGTAATCACTCAACTACTGTCTTTCCAACAAACAGATTGACTCACCCTCACTGTTATCACAATGACACATGTCCAGAAGAATGTCATGCAAAGCTCCCTGCCTGCCTGCCTTCCTTCGACTCTCCCTGAACTGCTTTGTTAGCACCCGGTGGAGGGCGCAGTAGGCTACTCTTCAAATGTTTCACAAAATACTTACCATGATGACTACTCTTACTGTTTAACATTTTGGTGTACTTCATGTAATAAAATAATAACTTCATGGTAAGGCTACTAAAAATGACAAGGCTAAGTAATGTAATGCTAACTAACGTGCTCGCTACTCGTCGCTACTAGCTAGGTAGCTAACTTGACTATGTTCCATGCACAACATGTATATTACCTATGATATTACCTGATATGTCTGATCCAGCGAGTCCTGGTCCTTTCATCAGACGGGAAGCGATAGAACGAGCAAGTGGTATGATCACTTTTGTGATTACAACATGGTACAAAGCACACGGGCATCTTGTAAAAGTGAATTTATTGGAGCAATCTCTTATATTTATTGGAGGGAATAAATCAGTTATGAAATCTTCTTCTTCGCTTTAATTACGAGTCGCAACCACTTGGAGCATTATCGCCTGTGACATCACATACGCGACCCAGAATGGGATTTGGGATTTGTAGTCTTTGTAGTCGCGTATTTTTCATAGTCTTATATTTCAACAGTTTTACGACAAAATGTGACTTTTTTGACATGGAAATGATTGTTTAAGATTGACAAACATCATATGTGTAGTTCGTGGCACAATTCAAACGGGATCAAAAGATACGTTTTCTCTCTCCATTGAATTCAATGTATAATTTTTCGCTTCCGGGGTCCCATGGACCGGAAGTAGATGGGCGTGACTTCGCCTCTCTATCGGGATGTTAAGAGCATTCCATGGAATATAACATAAAGTGTATCTCGAGCCGGTCTCTCAAACTTACCTACCCCACCTTTAAGTACAGTGCATGATTAAATATAGTTAATTACTTAACATCACTGCTTATTCGTAGCTGCTATTACAGGTTCCAAAGATACATTTTACATATTTAGAAAGTATGCAAAAAACGTGGCCACAGATAACACACAAGTACCACTACAACACAAACACTGCAGTAAATGAATTAAATGTTTAATTAAAGGCTGAAGTGAGCATCTATAACGGGCTGTTAGCATCCTTTGGTAACTAAACAGGAGTAGTACTGCTGCAGTTAGCTGCTATAAACATGAAAAGCTTGGCACTTTTCACAGCTTAATAATTATGTTAACAATTTACCCACTAATTTAGCGCTAACGTTACCTAAGCTAACGTTAGCCCAATGCTAACGCTAGCCCACACGTAAGACTGGAAACCCTGCTAAGAAGCTGTATCCTTTAATGTGTAAATTAATATCAGTTATCACGCCAGTAAACAGTCTATGAACAAACTGAAACTGTGTGTTATAGTTAAAAAATAGTTCATTTTACACTTAAAAGTTTAGCTGTTTATGGAGACATGGACTTACCTAGCAGGACTCAGAAGAGAAGTATTCTCCCGGGCTTGGTGTGACGAATCTCCTATTCATTGATGCGTTCAAGGACAGTCAGAAATGCTATTGTTACTTAATGGAGAGCGCTGGAAAAGAGATTAATGAGAGTATTTTTTTTTTATATTATATATTTGTTAAATAATTTAATTTGTTTAACTCCACATTGTACAAATCTGAGTGGTCAGGATCCATTATCAAAAACACCCTCATGTATAAAGATAGATGTGCAGAAACAGCTTTGAACTGCAGTTAAAGCAGCCTGCAAATATGCAATAACCTACAGTACGGTGAACATACTAGAACCAAAACCAGGGATTGACATTAAATATTTAGAAATTCACATATTTTCTTGTCAAAGACTTGCATTTACATAACATAGAGTGGGAAGCTTCCCCAATATGTAGGAATTATATAAATAATTCAAATAAATGTGGCAAAGGCTCAAATGTGTTGAACAACACATTTTTAACAGGTTTGTTAATTGACCAAAAAATATGAACAGTTGGAAGTGTTAGCAGATTTAGACTTAAACCTTTTGTCTCCTGCAGCAGAAAGGTGAATAATCTCAGTCGTTCAAGTTTAGCCATTCATCACGGCGTTATTTATTTTAGGCACACATCTCAAGAGGCTTGAGGACAGACAGAGAAGGGGCGTGACTTCCAACGGTCTTATACCCTAGGTAGTGACCTCTTCAATCATGTGGTACAGCAGCTAACCAATGAACACAGTTAGTAGTCGCAGCTACTTACATAGACAATGTGGTGCACAGTAATAATATAAGTCATATACAATATACATATATCTATGTCATATTCTGACACTCCCACTTATTACTTATGTGCTTCTGTACATCTGTTCATATTTATAACAAAACAAATGGAATACATGGTAGGCCTACACTCCAATGCGGATTTCTTCAACACATTTTTTTTTTTTTATGCACCAAACATAGCAACTGCAAACTTTTTCAGTTTTATTTTGGACACAGGTTTAGTCATGACATCTGCTACCATGTCGTCCGTAGGGCAATAAATCAAAGACATCTTTTCTTCCCTTATGGTAGACCTGATGAAGTGGTACTTGATGTCCACGTGTTTACACCTTTGCCTACACACCGGATTCCTGACTAATGCCATCGTCCCCTGATTGTCCTCATTGATGACTGTCTTCGTGTACACATAGGTATCCATACCTGCCAGCAGCTGCTCCAAGTAGATACACTCTTGTATTGTTAAAGCAAGCGCCATGTACTCAGCCTCGCATGTCGACAATGCTACTGTGGGTTGTTTCTTGCTTCTCCAAGAGACAAGTGAACTGTCTTTGGTCAAACCCACACAATACCCTGTCGTACTGCGTCTGTCGCCTGTATCTGCAGCCCAGTCAGCGTCACTATATGCCACTAGACCCAGTTGCTCGCTGCTCTTTTTGAAACAGAGCTGTTTATCTGAGGTCCCCCTGAGATAACGCAACACATGTTTCACGGTAACCCAATGTTCATCTGAAGGTTCCGCAAAATTCTGTGATAGTTTTCCTACCACAAAACACAAGTCTGGACGTGTACAGGTCGTCAGGTAGATAAGGCTGCCGATAGCCTCTCTGTACATCGTCACATCTGCCATCTTGGGCGCGTCTTCGGTGTAGTCCAACTTTTGATCACAAGGTGTCTCTCTCACCCTACACTCGCTCATATCAAAACATTCCAGTATCTTTGAAACATATTTACTTTGCGATACTGTAACGCAGTCATTCGACTGGTTGAAATCCATCCCCAAAAAGTGCTTTACCCTCCCCAAATCCTTCATCTTGAATTTGTTAGAAAGCATGCTTTTTACTTTCTCTAGACACTCGATGTTGCTTGCTGCGATGATAAGGTCATCAACCCAGATAGCAATAATTACTTTTGCTTCTTTAGATTCTTTTGCATAAATGCAATGGTCTGCCTGGTTCTGGGTGAAATAGTCATCCGTTAAGCATTTGTGCAACATCTCGTTCCAGTTACGCCCAGATTGCTTTAAGCCATAAATCGACTTCTCCAGCTTACAGACAAGCTTTTCTCCCTCCTTTACATACCCCTCAGGTTGTTCCATGTAAATATCCCGATCGATGGGAGCATGGAGATAAGCGGTTTTTACATCCATTTGATGCAAGATCAAATCCTCTTGGGCTGCCTTCTGCATTAGCACCCGTATGCTAGTCAGGTTAGCTGTTGGTGAAAACGTTTCACCATAATCTATTCCTGCCCGCTGACTATAGCCTTTTGCTACAAACCTAGCCTTGTGTTTGTCGTTTCCGTCAATGTCCCCTTTAATTGAGTAGACCCATCTACCTCCCACTGCTTTCCTGCCTTCTGGCAATTCAGTCAGGGTAAACGTATGGTTGTCCTCAAGGGACTTGATTTCCTCATCCATCGCTTTACCCCATTTTCCAGATTCAGTGGATGTCATGGCCTCTTTAAAAGTCAGAGGTACACCACAAATTGCTTTGTAGCAATAGTCTACACTGATGAGTGTACTGTCGTCCTCCTCAGTCTCTCCCTGAGCATAGTCTTTAAGGTACCCCGGGGCTTTACGCTCCCTCCTGGGATATCTCACACTGTCTGAGGCATGTGGCGTCACCCTAGAGTGCTCCTCGCCATCATCCTCTCGTGCAGACTGTGGACCGTCAGTCAGTACAACACCAGGCTGTGTGGTCTCTACCTCTCCCTCAGAGTCTCTCTCCAGGTCCAGCTCTAACAGCTGTGTCTGAGTCTCGCTCTCACAAGTTGTCTTAGTGACAAACTTCACCAACCTGTGTTTCTGCACTCTCTCCCTGTCGGGGTAGTAGATTAGGTAGGCGGGACTGCCCTTGTCATGCCCGACAAAACGCCCCTTTTCACACCTAGAATCTAGCTTCCCCCTGTCCTGCTGGTACGCATAGCACACTGCACCAAATTTTTGCATGCTAGCCAAATTGCACTTTTTCCCGGACAGTGCTGAGTATGGTGTAGTGCCCGTGTGCTTATTAAAACACCGGTTCCTCGTATGCGCTGCTTCTTGGATAGCATAATGCCAGAGACTCTTAGGTAGCTCACTGTCAATGAGCATACACCTGGCCATCTCAAAGAGAGTGCGCCCTTCCCTTTCAGCAGTACCGTTCTGGTGAGGTGAATAGGGACAAGACGTCTCGTGCCTTATCTTGTTCTTCCTCAGTAGCGTTTTGAACTGCTTACTGGTGAACTCAGTTCCATTATCCGACCTGATGCATTTTACCGTCCCATAGGGAGCCACATCAGCCAGATAATTCTCAGTGGCTTGAGGTGTATCGCTCTTTGCTTTCAGGAAGTAAACGAACACTGCCCCTGTGTACACATCAGTGAATGACTGTAAATACTTAAAGCCATCAATGGACACATTGTTCATTGGACCAACTAGATCCGTATTCACCAGCTCAAGTGGTGATTTAACCTTGTCTGTCGGATCCCTGTTCCTTGTTTGTGTAAACTTCCCCTCAATACATACTGTACATTCTTTAGCAGGTTTACACTTAGTACCCTTGATATGCATGCCTTCGGTAACCTCCTGCAACTTTAAAACGTCTTCGTAATTGCAGTGCCCCATGATCTCATGCCATGTTTGAATATCATGGCTGACATGACACATATCATCATCACACTCGGTTGGTAAATAGTACATCCTCTTATGGACATAAATATTAAACCTCAAACCATTAGGTGATACTAGTAGGCCTACATCATTACCCTCTTTAAAGAATACCTTAGCATCGTTGGTGGTTGCAGACTTCACGGAGAAAAGTTCCTGGGGGTACGATGGGATGTATAATGCGTTCTTTAAGGTCACATTACGCCGTCGTCCCTCGCTGTCAACCAAACACACCTGTGCTTCTCCTCTGGCTCGTGCCACTCCGAAAGTACGCCTCCCGTCAGCTAACTCCATGGAGTGGGTCTCCGGCTTGAAGTTGGTGTCGAAACGCCGGAACTTTCTCTCGTCGTTGATTATGTGCGACGACGCTCCCGTGTCGACAAGCAATCCCTTCTGGTGGGTCCGCATCTGCTGTCCCAGTAGGCTGGCACCTCCTGTTTGCACCTTGAAGGTGCAGTCGTCTCGTCCCGCAGCATGTCCACCACCGGTCCGATGTCCGCCGCCATCTTGTGCGTGTGCCCTCCGGGCGCCATCTTGTTGACGATTCTTCTTTGTGCACGCGTTGTCCGTGTGCCCATTGCTCTTGCAATGACTGCACCACGCTCTCTTGGTGCATTCGTCTTTCCGGTGGCCCGTCTCTCCGCATCGCCAACACACCAGCCCGTTGCGCTCACCTTCCTCGGCTCGGGGGAAACGTTTGGCAAGCTTTTTCCCCGGCGTCACCTGGGCCTTCAGCACTCGTTCGTCCATCACGTCCGAGGCTGAATCTGTGTCTTCTGCGGCCTCAAAGTTCCTTAGCTTCGCCTTGAACTGTCCCAACGTCAGCTCCGTATCTCCGTGTGTCACAAGTAATGTGAACGGCTTGTATTTCTCTGGTAAACCACGCATTACCATCGCCATCGTCAATCCTTCACTCGGTGCTTCGCCAGCGTTCCTGAGTGCCGTGATGATCTGTTCCGCTCGGATAATATACTTCGTCATCGTCTCGTTGACCGTCTTCTTCAGCGCGGTTAACGTCGTGTACAGAGTTACAATCCGTGGTCTGCCTCTACCGATAAAGTGTTCTCTCAAAACTTTGAGACTTTCTCGGCCTTGGTCCTTAGTGTCTCTGAATATAAGTCCAAGACTAGTATTATCGAGAAGTGGAGCCAACGCACAATATGCGTCCTCGTTCAGCTTCTCGTCCGCGATCCGCTCCTCCGCGGTCCGGTCTCCCGTAGGTGCTCGTAGGATCGTTTCTTTCAATCCTACTCCATGCATACAGCACAGCATCCTTTCCTCCCAGAGCTCGTATTCCTCTGCGTTCCCGTTGAACGAGGGCCATTTACTTCTGTGGGAGTTTGCCATGTCTTTCTGTGTTGTCGCTCCCGGTAGCTCAGCTTAGCGCCCTGTTAGCTTAGCTTTAGCTTCCCTGCTAAACTTAGCTTTAACACGCGGCTGCTAACTAGCACTCTTAGCGCGTACTCCCGAACTTGAGAATCATTCGTCGTTATCTGGGCCCATAACCTGTTAGCAGATTTAGACTTAAACCTTTTGTCTCCTGCAGCAGAAAGGTGAATAATCTCAATCGTTCAAGTTTAGCCATTCATCACGGCGTTATTTATTTTAGGCACACATCTCAAGAGGCTTGAGGACAGACAGAGAAGGGGCGTGACTTCCAACGGTCTTATACCCTAGGTAGTGACATCATCAATCATGTGGTACAGCAGCTAACCAATGAACACAGTTAGTAGTCGCAGCTACTTACATAGACAATGTGGTGCACAGTAATAATATAAGTCATATACAAGAATATACATATATCTATGTCATATTCTAACAGGAAGATTGACAATGGGATTATTTGTAGGTCATTGAAAAGTAGAATCATTTAGAAACATGTGAACATTGAAGTTTCTGTTTTAGAAAAGCTGACACTGTAGTCGTGCATCGCTGGTTTTAAAAGTGATTTATAAGAGTCATGTTTAAAGATGTGCAATACTTAAAACGTTTATAAAGATCCTCTAAGTGTGTGTTATTAGTTAGCTGATCAAATGTTAGGGATAAATACCTTGACATATTGACTACAAGAGCTTGAATCAAACAAGCAACCTTGTATTTGAAAGATTAACTCACAAAGCAAAAGTCGCACCTGGTATATAGGTGGTGTGGCTGAGTACTTTAAAGGGTTCGTGAATAGAGGGGACTTGAATGTGAAATAAGAACAAGAAAATAAAAGTCTAAATGCATGAAAAAGCAGCAGAATATTTGAACTGAAAACTTTAGAACTAAAAGCATACGTCACCAATAATGTCTAAAATATGTGGAACATGTTGGTTGAAGTCAGTATGAAGTCTCCATCAGATGGAAAGAATAGGCTGAGACAGTCTGTTAAACTCCAGTGACCACGTCATTAGTCTGCTGCTCTAATTATGTCAATTGGAGTTATGAGACCATCGTGTTCCATGACACAGGTGTTTATATTTGAGCTAATGACGCGTCCAGAGATCAAAGGTTTCCATGGTGATCAGTGAGAGGAGAGCATTTTCATTGTTCTGAATGAGAGATAAACCTCTTACTTTTGAACGTTTTGTTGAAGAACCGTAACAGATATCGGTGAAATTTCAAAGCGTGAAGCATGTCAAGGAACTTGAGCGTCTGAAGTGTACTTTTTGTGTACTTTCGGGTTAATAATGTGGCCTTTTGCGGCTGCTGTGGTAGGGAAAGGTGAGGCTGAACTTACAATGGGTTTTAATGGAGACATGTTGAAAGTTTTAGTCACTTCATGCCCTCAAGAGGCATTTTGTTTAATTATTTTGCTTAATTTTTTTTATCTTTCAAGCTACGAGATGTTCTCCTACGTTTGTCATGAAAGATGATGTCTCAGGAATGTAGGGTTTGGGAATTATGGCAGGTTTAAAAGAAAATATGAAGGCAAAATTAAATATGTCCTCCACTCTAGCTGTGACATCACGCACTCTAAAATCTGAAGAAGGCCTCTATACCAAGGTCTGAACAATGTTTAATATCTCTAAAAGTAAGAATCAGATTTAAAAGTTGTGTTACATGAATAAGGTTGGAAAGATGTGTAACATTTTAAAGTTGGAATGAGGTTTCTGAGTGAAAGTATGAAGGAGCAGTTAGCAGTTGAAGAAGGAGCAGTTAGCAGTTGAAGTTGCATGAAGATTGTTGAAGTCTGAAGAGTTTCTCCATAGAGAGCCGCAGTGACGCGCCATAAAACCCGGAAGTAAACTTCTTCCGGTTCCTTTGTCAAAAACCAATGCAATTTCTCCATAGGATTTTGGAAAATAGCTCGAAATAAGGTCTGTCTACACATTTAAGAGAGGGATCACGTTTTGTTCAGCCGGATAATCTCCACATGTCAACCCTACTTTTATAATTTTTGAATCATAAATCTAGTCGCCAGAAGCAAAATGCTAACGCTATGCTATAGACGAACTACAAGCCAGTACAGCAGCAGGGTCGCACGACTTCAACGTCACGCCAACTTAAGATCGTTTCAGCTGACTTGCACTGAAACTGCACTTTGAACACTTTACATATATTAACATTTTAAACTGTATACCCCGGTTATCTAGGCCCTTTTTGTTTTGTTTCATGTATACCACGTTTATCTAGGCCCATTTTGTTTTGTTTTATGTATACATGTCACACTGTGGGAAATGAGATTTCGAGATTTCTGGATGTAGAACACATGTAGAATTGTTGACAATAAAGCTGACTTTGACTTTCGTGCGCTTGCATATTTTAACAAAGCTTTTCATTTTAGCCACACTGAATTTAACTAGAAGTCATGGCTGTGTCAATTACCAGTCTGATATCGTTTTACAAAGATGACAAGAGTGTAGATAGGAAAGAACCACTACAAGTCAGGACATGTAAAACAGTGCTGCCTAGATGAAGGTGTGCTTACCAGTGTTGTCAGGGCTAGCATGAGGGACAAGGTTTATAGTGTCTGTGAGTAGTGATAGCAAGAGTACCATTAACCTAGAGTTAATTTATTCACATACATTCCCATCAACAAATCCATTTTATGTGTCACATGAAATCTTTATTAGGCAAGGCAAGTTTATTTAAATAGCACTTTTCAACACAAGGCAATTCAAAGTGCTTTACAAAAAATGAAAGACATTAAGAAAATGGCATTTAAAATCAGTCATTAAAAAGAAAAGCTAATCAAACATTAAAAGAAAAAATACATGGATAAAAGTTACAGTGCAGTTTAAGATATGAATAGTTCAATTAAAAGCAGCGACAAAAAGAAAAGTCTTCAGCCTGGATTTAAAAGTAGTAAGAGTTGCAGCGGACCTGCAGGTTTCTGGGAGTTTGTTCCAGATATTTGGAGCATAATAACTGAACGCTGCTTCTCCATGTTTAGTTCTGACTCTGGGGACAGAAAGCTGACCAGTCCCTGAAGACCTGAGAGATCTGGATGGTTCATAATTTAGCAGGAGGTCAGAAATGTATTTTGGGCCTAAACCATTCAGTGCTTTATAAACAGCAGCAGTATTTTGAAATCTATTCTTTGACACACAGGAAGCCAGTGTAAAGACTTCAGAACTGGAGCGATGTGATCCACTTTCTTAGTGTTAGTGAGGACTCACGCAGCAGCGTTCTGAATCAGCTGCAGCTTTCTAATATATGTTTTAGCGAGACCTATGAAGACACCATTGGAGTAGTCCAGTATACTGAAGATAAAAGCATGGACAAGTTTTTCCAAATCCTGCTGTGACATCAGTCTTTTAACCCTAGATATGTTCTTTAGGTGATAGTAAGCTGATTTAGTAACTGTTTTAATGTGACTGTTGAAACTCAGGTCAGAGTCCATGACTACACCTAGATTTCTGGCTTTATCTGTTTTTTTGAACATTGCAGACTGAAGCTCAGCGCTAACTTTTAAACGTCCTGCCTTGGCTCCAAAAACCATTACCTCAGTTTTATCTTTGTTTAATTGGAGAAAGTTCTGACACATCCAGTCATGGATTTGTTCAATGCACTTACTCAGTGTTTGAATTGGAGCATAGTCTCCTGGTGAAATGGTTACGTAAATTTGTGTGTCATCCGCATAGCTATGGTAACTTATTTTGTTGTTCTTCATTATCTGAGCCAGTGGTAGCATGTACAGTAGACGTTAAAGAGAAGAGGCCCCAAGATTACAAATATTACACACCAGAAAACACAGAAATATCCATGAAATAAAGATACAGTAGGCTATAAACAATTAAAGGGATAATTGGGAAGGCATTACAAATGTAAATATATTTTAAATAATAAAACAATCCCACCACCACAGGTATCTACAGGAGAAGAGGGAATTCTCTCCACAAAATGTGAATGCCCACGTGGAGAATGGAAATGCAGTCATGCGGCTGCATGAGCCATCTTTGCCATCCACAATTTCAGCTGCACTGACACCCCCTGTCAGTGGAAGAAGCCAAAGGCAGCTAAACGTATGCATTCAGTGGAGGATGTTGCAATGTTGTGGTTGTTAGAGTGTTGGGTTTCCTGTCAGCTCATCTGTTGGGAAGATATAAAATATAGTTTCATGGAAGTCACACCGTCACATATACTGTAAGAGCATTAAGACATACTAGTACATAGGCTAAAACAAAACATCTAAAGATATAACCTTGCACTTTGATAAGTTTCGTGAACATTTTCACTATTTTGACATTTTTATAGATCAAAATTGAACTAAAGAAATAAATGGTAGATTAATCCATATTGAACATAGGTGTCAGCTGCTACACTAATTATAATAGTTATATTTCTTAATTAATTAAGATAAGATATTACTGTATTGATCCCAATTTGGGAAATGTTTGTGTTGAAGCAGCATAACAAGAAAAACAAAATATAAGTTATTATATATACAAAAGTATGTGAGGGATGGGATATTAAATTGAATATAAATGTAAAATGTACATGTGATTTTACGTCCAAGAGAAGCTATGGAGCAGAGAGTTCTCTGCCAGCCAGAGGTGATTTGTTATTAGTTCAATATGTCAAACTGATTTCCCTGACTACAATCTTTAGTTACATGGTGAAACGTTATGCTGCTTGTACTAATTAGACTTATCATATAAGCCACACAGGTTTTAATAGGAGTTATTCATTATCTTTACTAATGTTGCGGTCTTTTCAGCAGCGCCATCTCTATAACGGCGATACAGTCACTACCCATCATTTATATACGTGACATGGACAAAAATGTAACGTCAGCTTACCTCATGACACAAATCCAGACTCTCGTTTGGAAAACATTGGCCGGGAAACGATAGAACAAGCACGTTTCATGCGAAGACCTGTGGCTGCAACCCGGAGCAAAGCAACAAACCATTGCGTAGCTAACTAGTAGCGCTAGCTTTAGCTAACGTTAGCTAACGAAACGAACTGCCGAGTAAAATTGGAAAACACTGGTAATTAATTATTCTATCATTTGTAAAACTACGGTGTTAAAAACGACAATTTCAAAAATACAGATTCTAATGGTCAGATATAGATATACAGATACTAAAGATAGGCATGTATGTACTTGCTTTCAAACAGAACACAGGGGAAAACAAACTTAGCGGGAGTGTTTACGTGTTCGGCGTAATGACGTACAACGGCCTCGACCATTTCTGTAGTCCTATTCAGCCACTCGGTAACAACCATCGTTTTTCAGACACGTAAACTCTTCAAAAATCACCAGTGGGATCACTGCTGATGTATTTAATGTCGTAGAATAAAACGTGATTTATCTCTTAAATTTGTGTCGACCACAGACCTTATTTCGAGCTATTTTCCAAAACCCTATGGAAAAAATGCATTGCTTTTTGAGGAAGGAACCGGAAGTGCTAAAAATGCTAACTTACTTCCGGGTTTTTGGACGCGTCACTGCGGTTCTCTATTGACTTCCATGTTAAAAAATGTGATGAATTATGGGATGTATCTCTGGAATTATGAAAGTTATGAATGATAAAAGTAATAGCCATCGATTCCCGACCAAGCTGAACGTTTTGATGTTTGAACGGAGTTTCTGCGATGTTCAATGTGGGAGAAGAAGAGGCGCAAAATAACCCGGCGGAATAATAAAGAATTGCGTGCGTAGCATAACAGATAGTTGGAATTCTGTGTCAGCATTCCCACTAAATAATTAAAAGCACACACATACAGTAGACATGTTGTAAATAATACATTTATTAAAACAGCCACTTAAAAGTGCTTACTCAAAAAGTTAGACCAATGTGAGTGATCCATATACAGTGTACACAGAAGGCTTTGTAAACAAATACAACCAGTCTCACCAGACATTGATACTGAAATATTTTCAGTGATTTTGAATATTTTCCATTGGGCTTGTCTGGAGCAGCGGATGTTTTCATTTGAATAGTAGCTCTTCATTTCTACCAAGAGGAAACATTTAAAACAGAACCTCAGTTTTATAATATATCATTTAAGAATATCATATTTTTTTAAGAATAGAAACTATTTTGTTGCAATTTACGTTCTTGTAAAACATTTCTAATGCTCCTCATTCCTTTAGTTAAAAAAATACTTTTTATTCACTAAGGATTTTATTTTCCCTTTAACAAGAACCACAAGTTGATTACATTTTATTTCCATGTACAGTAAAAAGATAGGCATGATATTTTCCTTCAAATATACGAATTTATCTAATACAAAAAAAATCAGTTGATTAGACACTCATTCGCTGGAAAAAAATGACAGCAGTAAAAAGGTGGGCGCAGTGCGGCCTGCTTTACGGAAATAACTTTCTGCATTGATAATATGGTAAATGTGGAGTTGTCTATCAAATTTTAGAATGTATAAAAATAGTTTTATACACTGCACAGAGGTACATCAACTCATACTGTACAAAACATTCAAGACAAATAAGTTCATACAACCAAAAACGCATACTCACACTTACATTCCCCAATCATAACACAAGATTTAATCATTTATTACAGTGCATTAAGTATCAGTTAGTTCAGTTATTCCGTTGCCACTTTTTTTTCAAGTTAAAGTGCTTTTAATAGTATTACTAAACATATTAACCCCAATAAACAAGAAAAATATATTCTCATCAAAAAGCACAATATTTTCAGGTGCAACAAAACGATGTTAGAAACTATTGGGTACATAAAATATGATACATTCCTTTAAAATAATTTGCCAAATATATAACATGGTTCCAGTACCTATCCTTTTGCAGGTATTTTGTTAATATAAAAAAGGGGAAAAACAGTACCGTGATTCAGTGATTAACATCCTTATCAGACGTTAAACTACACTGAAAATTATTATAATCTTCTTATCAGGTCAATGTGTCCGTTGTTGAATTATGATTTTCAGAAGAAATAGAAATTAGCTTTTTTCTGAAATCATGTTTACTTTTATAATTCATTCTTGGTTCAAGTAAGAGTAACACATTTCTAGACATTTCTCAAAATAAGTTGATTTCTATTGGAATCAGATTAAGTTATTTCTATAACCCTATAGGGCTACATTATAGACAGAAATGCCCTGGTAAGATGAAGGATTCTGCAGTGTTGGAGCATCCAGTATATCAAGTCTTTTCCAAAAAGTAACAATGAGTGTAGAAAATGTCTCTGTGGAGGACTTGTTGTGCTGCACATTTGTACATGTTGGGTTTGTAACTTGCTCGGTGTTGTGTTGTCTACAGACCTGTGGTTACAGGTGTTTAATTCCCTTTGAAATGTGTGAGCGGTTTTGTGCAGAAGATGTTTGGGTATCACAGTGTGAGCAGCTGGTTGTTTTCTTCCTGTGTCAACTTTATCTATCTCAGTTTCGCATCAACCTCCTATAACCACTTCCTGTCTCTCTTCCCTCACACATTACTAATTCGAACACTAAGTGGGCTGCTATCTCGGATGCGCCCTCTCTCTCTCCCTTTCTCTTCCCCCCTGTAGTTCTCTTCCAGTCGCATCTTCTCCTGGTCTGTCCCTGCCTCCTTGCTGCCGTGGCGACGGGTCGCCTGTGAGGGCGGGCTCGGTGGCAAGGCCTGCTTAAAGACAGGTGGGGTTTTGGTTTTGGCAACTTTGTCAAAAAAGGCGAAATCGGCCACGTATTTCCCTGAGGGAGACAGGGAGACGACTGGGGGAAACTCGTAGCCCCAGAGGATCTCATCTGGAAGGTAGGACGTTCGAACCTGGCAGGTAGCGGAGGTCGGCTCAACGGTGGCACTCAAGATCACCAGCAGCTCAAAGTCAGCCAGGTCAGGGTCTGTCCAGCCACCACCTGGAGGACAGAGGACACCGGAGGGTTAACAACAACAACCAAAAACATTATAAATCAAGCCATGTTCTAAAATGAATTGTAATGCATTTTTGTTTCTTGCGACTTGGGGGCAGCATAACAAGATGAAAACACAACATTGTGCACTAAATTATGAAAGTAGTTATTGCTAACATGTAAGCAAACAGAGTTGCTCTAGAGTCTTGTCCAACCAAGTAACAAATGTGGGTCCATCATTCACTCTCCTTTTGTGCACCCGCATGGCCTGACATTTTCAAACATAAAAACGTGTCACGGTTTTAAGTTTGTGTGTCTGGTAGTGGGTGTTTTTCTGTTCTCCTTGTCATGTTTTCCTCCCTGTATATGTCTGGTCTTTTTTCCCTGTATTTTCCTGTCTGTCGTTAGTTTTCCCTGGTGTGTCTAATTTCCTGATTGTTTTCCCCTGTCACCCCTTCTGTGTCTCCTGTGCTAATCAGCGTCAGTCCCGCCCCTGATTATTCCCACCTGTGTCTACTTACCCTGTGTTTAAATTCCCCTGTCTCCCAGTGTTCAGTGTCAGTTCGTTTTCATCTCTTGTCATGTTCAGGTCTACTGTATGTGCTCCTTGTCTTTTGCCTTGGTCAGGTCTATGCTCTTTTTTGTACTCGTGAAAAGTTTTGTTCCTCACCACGTGAGCGATTTTCTTTTTGTTCTCATTTTTTGTCATCTCATCCTGAGATTAGTTAGTGACAATTTTTTGCTGTATTTTGGAAAATAAAGTATCCAACCAATACTTTACCTCTGTCTCCCGGGTCGTGCAAATGGTTCCTATCTCCTAAGTGCCTGAGTTCGTAACAAAACGTCTCATTTACACACTGATTCAAAAAACACAGGGCTTGAACACATCACACACAAACACTTTCTGAAATTTGAACACACATTCAAAGAAAAAACCCGTCACATGTTGGATATATTCCCATCATTAATGTTTAATATGTCTTTAAGAGACATTCACAACACAACGCAGAATGTGCTTGTCATTCATCGACACACAAACCAAATAACACAAAGGACACACTTGAAGACATGTGCACTCAACCAAACACACACCTGCATCAACAGGCCTCACTCAGAATGCAGACTCTGTCATCTGTCTAAACAGTCCTTACTCTAACCCGGACCCAGTACCGCTCCCACCAGGGCAAAAACACAACGTTTCGCAACTGCTTGTACTCACTATGGTAAACTTGGTTGGGGGATTCTCTTTATTGGCCTATTTTGGGTGGAGCTAAGAGTTCCATCTGTATTTATGTAGTGATCTCCCAAGCAGCATGGCTAGGAATGCTATTGCTGCGTATGTTTCCATGAAATCAGACTTAGAGCAGATTTAGAGCAATAAGAATTGTAAACAGAGCTGATAATCGTGAACAAACCAATGTACTATTCATACACTCATGTTCTACAATTTGGAGATTTTGGTGGACTTTAAAACTCTATAATGTTTGAAGTAAAACATTAAATCCTTGTATCTAGAGGTTGTTCCATATTACAGTGAGACACTATGAAATAAGCCTCTGTGATGTGAATTATGCTAAAAAGCAAACTTAACATGCTACCTGTTAAAGTAAGATAAGGAACGTTATAGCTGCTAAACATCAGCATGTTGGAATTCCCAGTGTTAGTATTTAGCAATATAAGAACCTTTCATCAACCAAAGTCAAGTTTTGTTTATTTCTCAGCTCGACAGGAATTACAAAAGTATTTGATTGAGTCATCGAGGTAGTTTCCACCAGTTGGCACACACTTTCATTTTCTATCTGTATGGCCCAGTGTATATAAACACATACAATTCTTACATTGTTAAGAGGATTGTAGTGATATTCTAGCTCAGTGGTTTGGACAGCATTGAAGCCTCTCCTGTAGAACATCTCCACAGTGTCCTGCCCTTCTTATTCACTGACTCAAAGTCACATAATGCCAACACAATTCACACACTGCTGCACTAGAAGACAGTTTCCATCAGAGAACTTCCAAACCCCTAAATTAAGTACTGTACATGTGGATAACATAAAGCAAGCTCTGCAGGGACCTCTTAAGCTCTGTTCAAAGACCCATGAAGTACAGAAGTGTGCTCAGTAATGTGTAGTATCTCTAATGTATGTCCAAAAACTAGAAACGTTTACACATTTTCATTACACACAGCAATCCAAGCATCCATCCATGATCTATTCTAGCCTATACATGGAGCGCATCGCAGGTCACACTGGGACAGAGGTTATGTCTTTGGGTGTAAATGCTAACTCAAACATTTCTTACATTCTCACACACTGTAACACATCTACAATCTGGTACTTGAAAGTGCTACAAGGATTAAAGTCTGTGTTATTTTGCATACATATATTACAGCCTATTTGGTTCTTAAAGTCAAAGGCAGCTTAATATGGTCCCAAAATAATATGGTACAAGCATTAGTTTTTAGTTAGTTGTGTTTTTAAGGCTTTACTTTCTGGATTTATGCTACAAGGAAACAATCCAGATGAAGCAACATTGGAGACTTTGCATCTCAAACTGTTACAGTAGGCCCTTAGAAGAGGGATTACTGTAGTGCTATAAACAGTATAATGTGTGCAGTAATATAATCCCTTTAATATGGCTACATTAAAATAACTGCTGAAGGGGAGGAAATGATGACTGAAAGAAAACGGGCAGAGATGAACGTTGAAGTTAAAGGGAAACAGCGGTAAGGGATAGTAATTGGTCGATTACAATAATATCAGAAAGTGTGTCAAGTGAGGCCATGGAAAGCTGTCTACAGTAAATGAGTAGTCTGAGTGTAAATAGCTCCACGATCAGAGTCCGCCAATACTGATACCTTTCTGGTTTCCAGGGCTGAGAGCTCTTTGCTGCTGTAAGTGGATCTGTGCAGGTTTTCGTGTCAGCACCCCGGACTGTACAGCATTGTGCTCTAATGAGGGGTGTCTCTGCCGATCTCTCTCACACACATTCCAGCCAAAGAAACCCTCTCCTCTAGTGCCAAACCGGCCCAACTCTAGACGATGCAGCCAAGCACGCAGCACATGACCGTAAATACCAATACACCTACATACATATACATGTCGATTGTACGTACAGTTATTCGCGTTGGTTTCAAATTAGGATATCGACCAAGTCCTAGAAAATATTACAACTTTTTACACCAGATGATTGTTGGAAGTGAATTGTTTTATGTAATTTCCACATAAGGCATGAAATGATACAGAACACATGAACCAAATTCAACATAGTAAGTGCCCATACAAAGAGTTATTGAGCCCTATGAAACGTACAGTAAACTACAGATATGTAGTTTGCTTTGTTGGTTTAAAATGTTGACATAAGAGCCATGACCTACCTTTGGCTGCCCAGGCCCTTAGGGGGCTGTTGTCGTCGATTATGTGGTAGTAGGTCAGGGGGATGATGAGGAAGGGGCTTTCACTGGACGTGTCCACCTGGAAAGGTACATTCCGCTGATCCAGCCGCACCGTCTCGCCCTCCTTAGTCAGCGACGTCTGAAGAAGCTTTCCCGTCACCTGGGAGCCAAGATGGAGTCAGTAAATGTAGCCAAGAGTTTGCAGAAGGCCTCCTGTAACCAAAAGGCCCTAGGTTTAATACCTGCAATGGCCAACTGCATGGCATGGCATTACCTGACATGTCCATTACTGATCGTGTCATAAACTACATGTCAAACTAGTCATAAAGCTTCTGTCAAGCAACCGCTATACATACAAGAGATAATGGGTCTCATAATAATATTTTCCTTCCTTCTTCCTTCACTGGGCTTTTAATTGTGATTGTTTTTCAGTGTCACAGGGTTCATTTCCATCTTGGCATGAGGTGAAATCAAAGGTAAAGCTCATACACAGAGATGAACAACAGGCAGAGCATCATATGCATCAAAAAAACTGTTTGTATTTAGGGTTTCAGTCATGATACTTAAAAGCAACGTGCATACCTGGCATCCTAACAAAAGGCTTTTGCGCATGTTGGCCACTCTGATCATGAGGCAGGGGTGACCCTCGTAATTTGCCACAACGGCGTGTTGACTAAACTTCACCGTCTCACCTCTTTTCTTGGGGCGAGCAACCTACAAAATAAGGGAAAAAGAGAAGAAAAAAAGGCAATTCCTGTTACTACAGACAGCAATCACCTACTTATCTAATAAGTTGTTTAACTACAGGGGAAGAGTAAACTGTTTAGATAACCTTGCTTTTAAAAGATAGGAGGTAATAATCAACATGGTGATGTTCTGTATGCATTTATGTGCTGATACAAAGTGGGTAAAGGAAGGACAATCATATCAGAGTAATATTAGAGGGGGTTTGAAGAATGAGCAATAAACTGCATCATCCCAAGACAACTATCCAATAAATATAACGAAAGAGCCTATGAGATGTTTTTGGTGAAATTAACCTCAGAAACTAAATTTGAATACCTTGGCAAGGAAAGTGCCGGTGATGAAGATCTCCATCACCATGGTAATGACCAGCTGACAGATGAGCAGGATAATGGCGCCAGGACACTCCTCGGTGATGCACCGGAAACCATAGCCAATTGTGGTCTGAGACTCGAGAGAGAAGAGGAAGGCTCCTGTAAGGGTCTTCACCTCAGTTACACATGGAGTATGGTTGGAGGGGGGGTCAAACTCTGGAGGGTGGGAGGAAGAACACAAGATCTTGGGTTTAGGGGTGTAAACAAATGATCAAGGAATGTTTTGTTCCCTCTACCAGTGTTTTGCCGGATCTTTCTCATGCTCTTTCTTCAACTGTTTGACTCTGTTTCTTTCTTCAATATTAACTCAATTATAAAAAACAGTACTTGCACTTCATAGGTCTTTTTTACATGAAGCAAAAGTACACGGATAAAGCCTTTCTTTATTGAAGATGATGTGGTCAAAAGGACAACCAGTGAGATGTTTATAAGACTGCAATGTATCTTTCGGCAGCTGATAATGTTGCTGATCATTGCATACAACTCATATCCTGCATGAGGTACTAATGTGTGGGTCAGGTGAACACCAAAGTACGATTGGTCTTCAGGGAATGACAAGAGCATTAGTACCACATTTCAAGACAGTTCACCATAAATGTCCAAGTTTAATGTCCAAAGTCATTAAACTTCATTTCCTATCCTTTTCTTCTCTCCTCTGACTCTAACTGTCCTTCCTCCTTGCTCCTTACCAAGTAGGTCTCCGTGTATCAATGCCACTAGGTACCAAAGCACTCCAAACACGAACCAGGTCCCAGCAAAGGTGGCAGAGAAGAGGAAGAACTTGTAGCGCCATTGCATGTCCAGAAAAGTCGTCCAGAGATCACGAAGGTACAGCGCTCCACGCCCGCTTACATGCTCGATTCGCACATTGCTTCGTCCGTCTTTTGAGAGGACGCGGCGCCTTCTTCGCAGAGCATTGGGCCCTCCAGCATCTGTTGCTCCTCCACCTGCACCAGCACCTCCGGGCCCCGTCGGGGAGCCCAGCAGGGGCTTAGTGATGTCAGTCTGTGTCTGGGAGTGGCATATTTTCTGAGGGGAGGAGCCTTCTGAGGAGGGAGGAGTGGCTGAGGTCATGGCTGGCGCTACAGGGAGTTGGACACAGAAAAAGGAGACAACAGGAGGTTAGGAGAATAAGAACTTTGTGGGTAAAGGGGCTATATATTGAAAGTCAAAGAGGGGTAAGATTGTGAGAAAAAAAAAGGCATTACTCGTATGTGAAATTAAGTGAACAGCAGGTGAGTCCAAATGAAAAGGTGCAGGAAGTGTGAAAAAGAAGAAAAGATGGAACATTTCATAGCCACTTAAATGAGAAAAATGACGAAATGAAATGGGGATTATAAGAACATCAACTGGACAGTGTTCTGGCTATCCAAGGTGGTCCTTTTAAGCCCCCCACATCCTTTCATTAGAGGCAGCTGGCCCTGTCAAAATAAAAGCCCCCTTTCAGCTTGAAGGCACAGCTGCTCTTTCACATTAAAAGCTTGATAGTGCAGGCTCATTCACGTATCGGTTGCGGAAGACTGCTACTGAATTGAGATGAGGAGAAACCAGTGACTGTTGTCCAACATTAAAAGGATAAAGAAAAATAGGTCTTTAGATTTGAATCAAGGACAGTTAGCTCTTCAGCTGGACCACCCTCTCCTATTTTGCTGAAAGCTGCTTTTTATACTCTGCCTTTAGTGGAGACCTAAATGATGCAGATCGTGCAGCAGATGTTACAGGCAGATGTGCAATATTTTGGAGACAGATCTAGCTTTTGAGAGGAAGTCAATGCTACAGTACAATGATACATACTTTATTAGTCTGCGCAGAGCAATGACCTCAACTGCATCCAGCGTCTTAATGATCAACTGGATTTGAAGGAAATTTGGGATGTGTTCATTAACATTTGGTCACACATTTGTTTGTTCATAATGGCTAATGTAGGCTAGTTGTATTCCCGTAAAACTACGCCATCACTCAATATTCAAGCTAAGTGCTGGTTGTCAATTGAATGCCTGTCCAACACTGGTCGAGTAATGTGATAGGATGGATCCGTATATAATTGTTGGCAGTATATCAGAAAGAGAAGTCCCTCGTCCCACCCCTGGGTGCCATGGACACTTATTGTCACTGTCTGGGTTTTTCCCTGTACAAACTTAACAGTTTTACTCTCATCTGGGTTGCAGTTAATCCACATCCTTCTTTCCTTCTCTCTTGCTCACACTCACTGTTTACTAAATGGCCCTTTTGTCTCAAACTGCCTCTGCTTTCCGGAGCAAATACAACGAACCAAAAACAAAACACAAACAAAAGCCTAAGAAACACGACAATCTGATACGCTCTGTCCTTTCCTGTCCTTTCTGACCCTTCTCTCTCCTCTCTCCATGCTGGAGCTCACACTGAGTGAATGAATAGAGATCTGTGTTGATGTCTGTGCTCTGAATACTAAAATGTGGAGGGGGAGAAAAAGGGAGGGAGGCGGGGTCAAGAAGAGGACTTTGTGATTGGCCGTGTCCATCTCCAGCTGAACTCTGAACCCTGCAGAGCGCCTGCCTACACATACAGTAAACACACACTTGTGTATTGAACGTATAGACTTCTTAAGCACTTACAACACAATACAATACCATTGACTGTCCAAAGGAATGTTTGGTTTGTCAGGTCAAGACTGTACTCACAGTAATACAGTAACTTGCAATACTAATATATCTGTAAAGTAGTATTCAACAATTTGTTGGCAGCACAACAACGTGTAAACGGAATTATGTTATATATTAGTTATGCTGCTTTTAATTGAGCTGCCCATACTCACATACAGTATGCCTTTTTAGTCATGTATTCTGTAACTGCTGTGTATATTTATTTATTTATTTTTATGCTTATTATGCCTGTTTTTAAATGCCTTTTCAATAATGTATGTATATATTTGTTCTGCTTGTAATCTGTAAAGCACTTTGAATCGCCACGTGCTAAAAACGTGTATTATATTATTATTGTATTATTATAACTCATACAGTTGTTTTGCAAACTTCTTCTTGCTAGTTTCTTCTTGCTAGGTCCAATTTTGACTCCCCTTTTACCTCTGTTTTGGTCTCCACCACCTAGCAGCTAAATGCCCAACTATGTTTTGTACAATTATGGCCCTTATCCTTTATCCTTTACAGTCACCAGTTTTATCAAATTTACAAAGCAAGTTATATCAATATTAGTGATGCTAAAACAATATTTAGGGATTGTATCAGTTGTACTGACAGTAATACTGATGGATTTCCTCTCTTGTAAAATGATTTTTTTCTACATTCAAGGTCAGGATCTCTTCCTCTCCATCCGGCTCTCCATCCCTCTCCTTCCCTCTGTCCTGTGCGCACAAGAATCCTTTGTTTTCCAGGAGATGAAAGGGACAAAAGCCACCATTGAAAAATACGACTGTGTGAGCGAGTGAGTGAAAGAGAGAGCAAGTTGGACGGGGAGAGGAGAGCGGTACGGAGGGTTAAAGTGTGTGTGTGTTTGCAACTGTGTTTGATCGTGTGTGAGTATGCAGTGCTTGACATTGTGAGGGGGCAGAGATGGGGGGGAAGAAGAGAGAGAATAATTGGTTTTGAGGGGAGGATTGAGAGAGAATTGAGCATCGGGTGACAAAAGGGGTGAAAGAGGAAGAGGGAGGGAAATGGATGGTGAAGGAGCAAGAGGAAGGGGTATACTGTATAGAGCCAAGGTGGAGGAAACAGATCTGTGACAAAAGAGGGTCATTGGTATTCCAGAGGAGAGAGTAATCCCTTCCACTCGGTGCCCCTGTCCAGTGTCCACAGCCATAAAGAACCCCTAGCAGCCAGTACACTGCATTGAAAAGACTCAATACAACACAAACTGAATGGCAGTGACCACTGTCCACACCACAGCCGCCTCTCAACACAGGCCATGCCAAGAAGGCATCTACTCAGCCAACACAAGACGTTGAAACCACAAACCTACTGGAGCCAAACTGAACGCTGCACATCGAAATACAAATGAGCTGCTGTTGTGTCAATGTGTCTTTATATAACCATTGAATTATTTCAGAGAATGTCATTAAGTAATAGCCTCTTCTTTAGCGCCGCTTTGTGTTGACCTTCTTTTAATTTGTTCTAAATCCTAGTCTGTCTCTTTACTTCCACACGTTGTTGTCAATACTATAAAAGCCACGTAATACATTTGCATGTGCTATGACAGGTGATGTAATATAAACACTAAAGTTCCCATAGGGAGGAGAGTTGGGGTCAACGTTGATTTACTTGTTCCGTGACATCAACACCTCCTTAGTAACTTAAACCAAACCTTGTTCTTAAAATATACTTATTTGTTTTGTTACTTCCGTACTTAAGTAATGCCACTTCCATAGTTATTCTAACCTAAACAAAGATCTTAAGATTGACTTTGTTTTGTAACTTCTTTACTTACATAAAGTAGCATCACTACAGCCCGAACAGCAATTATTTCCTAAACCTAACCAAGTTGTTTTGGTATGTACACAGGTTCTGCACTCGCACACTTACCAGGAGGATACATTGCTATAGTATCCATAGTTGCTGCTCTGATTGGTTCACACAGCCTCCTGAAAGGATTTCTCAAAGCCGACAAATAGGATTATCTGATTAAAACAGACGATATTTTAAATAATCCTAAATTATTTGAGCTCCAGAGTTTATACCGGACAGCCTTTAATTCAAGCTAAAACCTAAAAATCACTACATTTGGAAATGCAAAGCTTTAAACACAACCAACAAAGTCAATACAGTTAGTCAATAGGTATTTTTGGTAATCTCCCCCCACTGCAACTTGAGCTAACATCTACAATCAGTGTATTTTCATCGTGGCCACTATAGAGTGTGTATTCCATGTTAACAGATAGTTTACCTTCTTGTTCAATTAAACCACAGGAAGTAAATGGGACTAGTCGCCATGGTGATCTGACGTTTGTCTTAATGTGTCCAGCAGTCTTTTTCAAACTTCCAACTAAATCTTAACATCACTCGCCTCCACTTCCTCGGCCCACAATAAGTAACCGAGGAGTTACGACATTGACCCAGATCAAACAATAGAGAGCAGCTGCCGGCCAATGGGCTGTAATTTAGGAACAACTTTTACCATCTTCTTTAGTCTGTAGTAGCCAAACGTCTGTCTCTCTGCTGTAAATCTGACCGGTCTACTACTGATGAGGTGCTGCTGAAGATTTCTCAATGAAAAGATGCAAGTTGTTTTGACTGAAGGTTTCCGAGCCAAGAGTTTCTGTTGCTTTGGAGTCAAAACACAATCACACCTGTTCGATCAACTATGTTTTGCACACGCTGCTAACATGTTCTGCTACTTTGAGTACTGTTATACACAACAATACATACAACTAGCGTTCAGCTTTGTGTCGTGTTAATGCTGCAGAAGCTTACATGTTATTCCTATGTTTTGCATCTTAATATTTACACTTAACTGCTACAGTATGAAGCATCTACATTCATCATTGGTAGGCATGCAAGACAGGTGCAGGATGTTGAGACTTTAGTTAGGTAAACTTTTCAGTGAACACTAAAGTATCTTTAACTAAAAACATTGTTGCAACCATTTCACGGTTGGCTTTTGTAAGATTTTCTGCTATTAATGCTCCTAATGTAATGACATAGACCCAGATAATTATATGCAACAGTCATACATAGTGGTATAGATTGTAAGTGGAACTTCCTCTATTGTTAATACTAATAGCCCTCCACACTGTAAACAAAACACAGTAGAAGCAGCGATGTTGCTGCCACCTGTTAATTCCCCACTCTGCAACCCTTATACGAGAACTATCAATGACATTTGTACTCAAGAGAGATATCAAAGCTAAAATAAAAGTGTGTTCTGGGATGTTGAAGGATTAACACAGTGCAGCATTTTAAGAACATAACATAGTTAAGTTAAGTCCACCAAACAAACTGTTGCTGCACTGTGCTCTGTAGAGATTTGTACTGGGTTACATTCGATGACATTGGCCTGCAAACAAGTCAAATAAAGAAGAAGAAAAAGCAGAAGATATAAAGAAGAAATGTATAAAAAGAAAAGAAAAAAAGACTGATTTTAAAATGTTTTGTCTCTTACCTTTCTGTTGACTTGTAACAGGAGTTCACTTGGACGACAGCGTCAGAAAATGAAGATGTATTTAATTTCACTGTCCGACAGACATGTGAAAAAAACAGACAGGATACAATTCAATCTGTCTGGAAGAAGATTGAAAGAAGCCGAGAAAGTTCAAGGTTTTGAACGACGCCCACTTGTTGACAGCTCGAGCATGTTTTACATCACCTCTCACTTTGACATTGCATCGTTTGTTTTCTTTTGCTGTACCCTCTACGTCGTTGTCATCCTATAGTGAAAAATAAATAAATGGAAAAACTCCTAGAAAGACACATGAAATCAGAGTCGAGGGCTGGGTGAGGATTAACCCGCGGTCAGTCAGTGTCTCCCAGCACACTGGTACTGGCAGTACCGGTTCTGGCTCCCTGTTACTGGGTCATTGTGTAATCAGATGAGCACAGTTTGCAGTTCCTCCTGCATGTGAAGCTGAGAGGGAGCCCAGTGTGTCCGGACTGAGAGACGTTAAAGTAGCTTGTGCTGTCCACTCCTCCAGGACCCCCCTGCACGCCTCTCTATATAAACCCAAAAGTATTCAGACGGCCGCTGTTTCACGACATTTTTAATTCATTAATTCAACTCTCCTCCCAGCTTCTCCTCCTACCCTCCCTCTCCGTGTCTCTCCCCGACTGTACTCTATAAATGGGCCTCTTTGTTGCCAGGCCTCCTCCGCTGTTTCAGCCTTTGTCAACTTTCTCATGTAAATGTTTGATGGTTATAAGATACAAGCCTGGAAGTTGTTGCATTGAAACAGAGGTATTTACAAATCAAAGACGGGGGGAAAACAGGGCCCTTGTGCACTTGGCTCTTTGCAGTTTTGCGTTGGCCAGCCTGCGTTGAATGGGTAATGACGGGGCATCTCTGTGAGGCTGTGCCATGTCCGCCTGCAATGAAGGGGACTCAGTGGTGTATAGGCGAGTACACATGGTCCTGCTGTGAATGGACAGCACGGGATGACCACGACAGATTAATTCACCAAATAAACTGAAACACTGGTCTTGTGAGGGAATTTGCACCTCTGGTGGAAAGAAAAAGTGCTATTAAGTACATTTATTAAAGTTTGGTACTTAGTTCCTTTTTATTTATTTGAGTATTTCCATTTTGGTGCACCTGCCACATAAATATAGGAAGTTCAATATCTATTTTTAACATATAGGTTCGGTGTTGCCAGAAGTTGGAATTAAATATCTTTTAACAAAAACAAATATATAGCCCGCATGGTTTTTCATACCACTGCTACGCTGACGACACCCAACCAATTCTGTCCTTTCCCCGCTCAGAGACCCAGGTCGTCGCACGCATCTCTGCTTGCATCTCTGCTTGTGGATGTCTGCTCATCACCTCAAGCTCAACCTTGACAAGACTGAACTGCTTTTCCTTCCGGGAAAAGATTGTCCCACTCTTGACCTAACAATCAACATCGGCACCTCTGTTGTTTCCCCGACTCAGACTGCAAGGAATCTGGGTGTGATCCTAGATAACAAACTGTCCTTCACTGCAAACATCGCTGCTACAACCCGCTGCTGCAGATACACGCTTTACAACATCAGGAGGATACGTCCCCAGCTGACCCAGAAATCAGCGCAGGTTCTGGTCCAGGCTCTCGTCATCTCACGCCTAAACTACTGCAACTCCCTCCTGGCTGGTCTACCTGCATGTGCCATCCGACCTCTGCAGCTCATCCAGAATGCAGCGGCTCGTCTGGTCTTCCACCTTCCTAAATTCTCCCACACCACGCCGCTCCTCTGCTCCCTTCACTGGCTTCCGGTAACTGCTAGAATCCACTTCAAGACACCGGTACTTGCGTACCATGCTGTGAATGGATCTGGCCCTTCCTACATCCAGGACATGGTTAAACCGTACACCCCAGCACGTGCACTCCGCTCTGCATCAGCCAAACAGCTCGCTGCACCCGCACTGCGAGGGGGACCCGAGTTCCCATCAGCAAAAACATGTGGGTTTGCTATCCTGGCTCCAAAATGGTGGAATGAGAACAGGACAGCAGAAAGCTTACACATCTTCCGGCGCAGACTGAAAACTCATCTCCTTCGACTCCACTTCAAGCGATAGAATTACAGACAAAGCACTTATATACTAATAAAGGACTGGCTTATCTAAAGCCAGTCGAGTAGCACTTGAAATGTTTGGCTCTATGAAACCTGATGTACTTATATGATTCTGTTTTCTTCAAGTTTGTATCTTCCTGGTCGAATGCACTTATTGTAAGTCGCTTTGGATAAAAGCGTCAGCTAAATGTAATGTAATGTAATATATTTTTCTAAATAGAAAAAGGGAAACAAATATACTGGATATCATTGAATGTTTGGTGTTAATGTTTTAAAATGTTCCTTACTTAAATCTTGAGTTCCCTCAAGTTTTAAAGTTTCCCCCGGAGTGATGATTTGATTATAGGCTACATTTACATTAGCTTTACTTAAATTGTAGTATACTGTATAGAAACCAATATAAGAACATATATTGTCTAAGTCCTTATTGAGTTAGTGTATGTCTCTATAGAAGCAGCTTAAATTAGGATTTTACTCCATAGAAAGTTAAAAGGGCAACATGTCAGCCCACAATTCAAAGATTGCCTTTTAACTTTGTTTTGACCGGATTTAAATGTATCGTATTTCCAGATGAGAATCCCAAGGTGGGGCGTAGACGCATGAATCAGAAAGTGGGAGGCACTGCACAATAAACCCGGCACTTCGCAATATTGGGCCCGACTTGATTCACACGCACATCAATCTGTGGGGCCCCTCCAACCTGCCAGCCAGTGTTGTTCCTCCTCAGCACCCTCTCCTGTCCTGCAGAGTTTGGGGCTCCCCTTATCCGGAGCAATGGGGGTCTGCATCCTTTGGGGCCCAGATTATACGAGTGTGTTTACCTTCTGTGGGACTATTTTGTAAGGATTCAGGTCTTTCTAGTTCAGGGTCATCCTTGGTGGGGAGCTTCACCTGAAGTAATGAGAGAGCTAGTAAATAGGGTGATGAATGAAAAGAAATACATCAAAATGTACCAGAGAGAGATTTAATGGAATAATTGACTCTGCTTATTTGGTCTATAATGACCTCAAATAACCTACTCAATCAAACCAACATAACACTTTTGCAAATAACTGCATTTAACCTGTTTCAAATTACATAAAATACAATTGTTACAAGAACACAACTGACCTGTATCATTGCTGTATTGTTGTCTCTGTTGTATTCTCCTCTTTATCCTATTTCTGAAAAAGGGCTACTTTTGTTTCTTCACCATATTGTTTTTAAAATGTACTTATAATTTGTTGTAAAAACTAGGTAGGCCTACTTTCTAAACTAATGACACTGCCATCATCCTCAGCTTTGCACAGTGTTAAGTGCTGACACATGTTAGCTAGATTAAGATGGTTGCAATGCTAAACAACAGCATTTCAGCATCAGCATGCTAACGTTAACATTCAATCAATCAATGTTTATTTATATAGCCCAATATCACAAATGTTACATTTGTCTCAGTGGACTTCACAGTTTGTACAGAATATCAGTATGAGAATACGACACCCTCTGTCCTTAGACCCTCACATCGTACAAGGAAACACTTCCAGAGAAAAGCCACAGTTTAAAGGGGAACATGGGAGAAACCTCAGGGAGAGCAACAGAGGAGGGATCCCTCTCCCAGGACGGACAGACGTGCAATAGATGCCGTGTGTAAATTGAAAAGATAATACATTTGCAACATAGGTAGTCCAAATGTTAGGAAATGCATGTGTGTATAATAGAAAGATGAATCCACGAGGATATCCATCCAGGAATTATGATCCAGGACCACAGCCACGACTCAAGATCCAGCACTCGCGATCCATGACACAGGACCGCAGGATCATCCATGACTCCGGATCCCGGCGTATATAGACACCAAAAAGAAAGAGCCTAATGTGCCACTACGCTTCAGTAGCGTATTACAGAGTTCCTAGCAAACTATTTTTCCCAATTTTAAACCGATCTAATCACAATGGGCTTTTCTCACAGCAGATATTTTAACTTTTCTTAGGGGGACAAGCACATGTGTTTTTAAAACCACTAACCAGTATACTGTTCTTTTCCTTAAATCAAATATCTTGTCAAAGAGTTTCTAAAGCATCAGGTTGTTTTATTATGGTTCTGTAACCTGCCATTCTACTCTGCAAAACTGGGTAGAATAAATTATTATGCAATTTTATACTAAATAAAGTTAATATAAGTAAGTGATATTCATCTTGTTTTTCTCTCCTTTCTTCTTCCTTTCTTTCAGTCTGTGTCTGTTTTTCTTTGCGGTGTTGGTATTTATCTGTGCACATTCTCACACCATTTTTTACTGTACATGCAAGAAGAGATTTTTTTTCACTCTGCGGTGGTGAATGAAAGTGAAAAAAACAAATAAAGGGGGAGGGCACCATGTGATGGAAACACAAACCATATCCTGGGCCAAGGAGCCAGATCAACAAAGAGAGGGGTGGAGAAAAAGGAAGATGGAGCTGAAAAAGCGATCAGAGCCTTCCGACCAGTCAACCTTACGCCATCATTTGTTGCTTTCCCTCCTTCCTCCACACCTCCTCTTTGAATGTTACTCTTTGCTCAACAAACTCCTCTCTCCTCCTCCATCTTTAGCTTTCTTCCCTTCCTTCCTCCCTTTCATTGTGTCCTCTCACGTTCGCCTCTTTCTCTTTTTTCTTCTTCTCCCTCCTCCTCTCTTGCCTCCCTCTCTGTCACCGCTGACCTCTGTGACACAGTTTTCCTAAAACTCTCGCCGGTCTGAAAACAGTGGAGCAATGTGTTGGCTTTGCAAGTTCACATTCTTTCACACGTGCATGAAGCAGGTTAATTATGATACCGTGCAACTTTGAGCCTTTTCACATCATTTTATGCAGCCGTGTGTATCGTTTGGAAAAGCATAAGGCAATCAATGATGCGGTTAAAACGCTTATTTCACAAAAGACAGTTTTGACTTGACACACGAATTAGTCTACATTTAGCTGCACTGTAAAAATCAACCTATAAGATCTACTCAATAAAATGGGGGTAACAATTTGGACACACTTCTTTTGAGTAGATTTTACCCAATGTTTTGGGGTAAAGGTTACTAATATTCAATATATAAGACTTACTTTAAGAAATTAAGTAAAATCTAACTCAATTACTTAAAACGTATTACTTATAAATGAGTAATATTTACTCCTAATCGTAGGCAACTATTTACTTAATACTTTTAAGTAATAATTGATCCATATTACAAATTCATATTACTTTATTAGAAAGGTTACCAGTAAACAATATATTGCCACACACAAGATTTTATTGATCATGTTTTTTTTTATTGACCAAATGATTAAAAAAATCATAAGTGCAATATCGTCATACATTGAGATTATTTAAACAGTTGAGTGCATTTCAATTGTAAACACTGAGCAGAATCTTCAAAATAGTCATACAATCACATTGTTTTAACAGTAAAGTGCATGGAAATTGTAAACATTTTTAACATAATCTTCCAAGTGCAATTTACTCAACTATTAAAACCTTTAAGTTTCAGTAAACAGTCCACTTTTAACAGAAAAAGGTTTCTCCACATCCATTACATTCCACATCACATTATTTTTTGTTTGTGTCACTCTGCACTAAAACAAGTCAACATCCACTTCCGAACAAATGGTTTATTTGAGGCTCTGGACCTGTTTGAGCAGCTTCGCTCCATCAAGCTCCAAAAACAGTTTTTAGAATACCTCAAATGTGTATTTGAGCTTGTTGGGGTATTCCAGGTTGAGGGCGTAGATGAATCCCATCAACAATGCACATGCCTTTGTTTGGTTTCCGCACAAATTCAAAACTCTGTCTCCCTCTATGACAATGGACACATCTGCTGGTCCCCTGTCCCTGGCATCATTGATCACAAGCACCTTCATAGTTTGGTCCACGACGTTGTCATGCTCGTCCTCTATGTTAAAAAGAAAGAAAGAAAAGCATATTCAGTTGAAATTAGGCATATTAACAAGAACTAAGAGATCCGTTCACACCGGACGCGATGCGAATATTCGCTTCGCTCTAATCGCTCGAGTTTCACCGCAGCTGCCGGCTGTGTTTACTCACATCATTCAAACAAGACGCACTGGCTAGGGAGCTACAACTACAACAAAATGAACATATTTTACAGTGATTAAATTGTAATACACATTTCTAAATGATGCCGAAGTAAGAACATACTGATACCGGTTAGTAAAAACCATGAATTAATGCTTGACAAGTCTGCAGGCAAGACGGCAGGCGAAAAACCTTTTATAATGCTTGTTTTCTGAATGGAGATTGGGTCAACCAGGCTAAGCTAACGTTGTATATGCTCACTCCACACTCATAACAACGGCCTACAGACATAAATAAACCAGCGACTGTATTCGCCATGACACAGACAGTCTGTGGTTTGTACTTTTTAACTTTTGTACAGTTTCTGAACAGATATGAGGAGCTGTGATCTCTGTGTGCTTACTGCTAACAGCTAATGGCTGATGTTTTCTGGTTGAACGTCAGTGACGGCAGGCTGAGATCCTCACCTCTGATTGGCTTCCGCGAGAATGCGTCACGTGAATTTGACGCTCGAGTTGAAAAAATTGAACTCTTGCGTTTGACGCGGCCCCCTTCAATCGCCTCAATCGCGTGATTCGCGCCGCGTCCACCGCTTCATGCGCACCGTCGGAGCGAATTCGCGTCTGATCGTGTCTCTGCATTGACTTTACAGTTAATCACGCCGCCCCCAAACGTTGCATCGCGTCCGGTGTAAACGCAGCATAAGATAGACGAAGAGAGATGCTACAAGCTAGCTTCAACTTAGTTAGCCTTGTGCATCCTTTGAATGTGTCCCCCGCAAACCGTTACTGTACTCAATACTACTCAACCGGGTCAGAGTTCGTCATATTACTTGAACTGACATGCAATTTATTAAACGGCTACTGATTTTTGCAGTGTGCACCACATATGCATTTCCATTGGATACTGTGTGGAAAATAACATTGGACAAATACACCTTGTATAGAGGACGACCAACTTCAAAGGTTGATTTAAACGAATGCCGCCTTCTGCGCGCTGTTCTTGTTAGTACTTAGCTAGCAAACAATAGCCTTCTCTGCTAAGCATGCACGATGCTAACGTGAAACACAACTTGGCTGGTTAGCTTACATTAACATACAACTGTCGCCGTGACGCTTAACTCATTTCAGACGGCATGCCGTCAACATGCACATTATTGCTGTAATAACTGTAGTTACCTACTGTAACCCCAGCTTCTATGAGTAAATGGCGTAGCCCTCTAAGGCTATCGCTATTGGGTAATCCCCCTGCGCACCCGCGCAGTACTGAAACACTTGTAGTCCACGCCCACCCGCAAGGTGGGCCCCGCCCTCGGGCCTCCTTCCGGTATAAATAGGAAGGAGGCCCGGCAATCTGCTCCCATACAAAATAACTTTTCTTCAGCTATTCGTAGAGCCAGTCGGGCCCAGCGCTTTGAGTTTACAGTTCGCCATACAGTAGGTAACCAAAGTTCTATTTCGTATATGGCTTTCGCCCTCTAAGGCTATCGCTATTGGGTTAAGGGCGAAGCATGATGTAGTCTGCGCCCCACTGGGTCCACCCAGCACTAGAAGCACAGACACACCTGCTAAATAACACCCCCCTGCCTGTTGTGCCATGCGTAATGGCGCATCACCGTACCTGGAACATAGCAAAACATGCCTATCTTCCCTGACGGGATGAAGGCTGGGAACAATACATACCGGCCGCTGTGAGAAAGTAGAGACGAAGGTCCCACGTTGCCCAGCGATCATAGAAGGGGAACAGCAGCTCTCTGCGTGTCAGACAGGAGAGCGCCCAGCTGGATCCCTGACGTCACTCACTCTGACAAGTCACTCCGTACCAAAAATGTGTCAGAGGAAAAAAAGGAAACATCCCTCTCATAAGAGGGAAAAAGGGCCGCTCTCCGCGTGCCAAGAGGCAGGAGAGAGGCGCACAGCTGGATCCCTGACGTCACTCATTCTGACAAGACACTCCGTACAGGGTGTGTCAGAGAGGAATGGGAGACATCCCTTAAATACAATTGAATAAATAAACAGGGGGAAGACCAAGATGCAGCAGTGCAAATGTCTTCCACTGACATTCCTCCGTGCAAAGCCGTGGAGGATGACATTCCTCCGGTGGAGTGCGCATTGATGTTCTCCGGGGGATCCACCCCACGAGGAGACATGCCTGTGACACAGCTTCACACAGCCAGTGTGACATCTGTTGTGCAGACAGAGGCTGCCCGATCGAGCGCTCTCTATAATGCACAAACAGGCGCTGAGAATGGCGCAAGGCAGCCGTGCGCGCCACTAGCAGGACAGTGCGCACACAGGGCAGAGGAGATGAGACGCGGCTTCTTCCTCCGACCTGTGAGGAGGAGGAAAGAAGCCATCCAAGGTGATCACTCTTGACTCTAAAGAGCTTGTGATGACCTTTGGCATAAAAGCCGGGTTAGGGCGTAAAACAGCTGAACTGCCATCTCCTTGGATCCGGAGGCCTGACGGAGCCACAGAGAGAGCAGACAAATCACTCACCCTTTTCGCTGATAGAGCCAAAAGTAATACTACTTTGGCTGACAACAGTTTAAGGGGAACCTGGTCTAAAGGTTCAAATGGGGCTTTGCTTTAGTGCGCGTAACACCAAAGCCAAATCCCACTGAGGCGCCAGTGCGCGTGACACAGGTCTGAGTCTCCGTACTCCTCACATAACACGGCTGCTGCGCTCTGCGAGCCCCTCTGTTCAATTCGCCGGGAATATACATTGCTGTGATGAGAGCAACGTGTGTGCGCGCCCAGAACAGTAGCCGCCTGGCTGCGTTCAGAAGCTGCGCAGATCGTACTCCTCCATGGCGATTGAGGTAGGCTGCTTCCATAGCGGTGGCCTGTTGTCTGTGCGAATCAACATATTGATTGTACAGCAACGGGGCGACTCCCCCGTTCTTTTCCGAGGTTTTGAAAAATAGCGGAGTAAAAACCGCACCAGACACTGTTCCTGGGATGACAGGAGTGTTTCTTGTATCCCATGGAACTGCTGGGGGGAGAGGCTTCTCTGTGATGTGCCGTAATGGTCGTCATGGTGACGAGCCACGCCATCACCGCCGCTGCCTGTGAGGCAAAAGGGCTGCTAGAGAGTTTCCACACGCTGCATTTCACTCCGTCTCTCATCATGAGGCGCGTACACGCCCAGGGGATGAGAGGTGTGTGCATGCTGTCCACACGAGGCGTTATAACGGTGCTCGTGGGTTATTATGACCGTGTGTAGGAGGCATATCTGGGACAGAGGAATACCGCGAGCTCTGCAGTTTATAAACCAATAGGTTAAAAACAGCAGGCTTCTGCAGCGAATGAACCACCTCTGGAGTCCCCCTGTTGGAAGAGACCCAGGGGTATCATCACGTGACCAGCTGACGCCAACGCAGAGCAGCTGTGTCACGGAGAGGGCTGTGTGGGTTGTGACACGCCGGAGGAGAGCTATCAGTTCCTCCACTCGCTGCCGCGAGAGCCGCACTCTCATGCTGGCTGAGTTTAATTCCACTCCCAGATAAACGATTGTCTGAGAGGGAAGAGGACAGCTCTTCTTCCAATTTATTATGAAACCCAGGCTTTGACAGATGCGATACGAGATGTACCGTCTGTAAAGCGACTTCCTCTCTGGAGCGAGCCAGCAAATAGCAGGTCGTCCAGAGGAAACCACACTCTCATCCCTCCTCTGTGTAGTGGCTCCAGCCTTCTATACACAAAAATGCGAGGAGCCAGGAAATATCCGAACGGCAGACGATTGTCTGGTCTGATATTCCCTGAAATGAGAAAACGCAGGAATTTCCTGTGTTTTGGGATGATGGGTACGTGGAAGTATGCATCCTTCAGGTGGAAGTGAACCAGTCGTCCTGGTGAACACATTCCAGCACCTGTTTGATCGTCAGCATGTGGAATACTGACAGATCGAGGATGTCTCATTCCCCCAGTCTTTTTCGGGATTAGAAAAATAACGGGAGTGAAAACCCCTGATTTTCCTCCCTTTGAGGAACCCTGGAAATATCCTCTTTCAACAGGAGTTCCAGCAGCTCGGATTGGAGCGCAAGACATAGCTTCTGGGAGGACAGGAGTGTTTCCTGTATCCCATTGAACTGTGGGGGGGGGGGAGAGGCGAACTGCAGGACGTATCCTCTGCTGATCAGCCTGCTCATCCATCTGTCCATCAGACACACGCGCTGCCACTCTGAGAAAAACTCTGAGAGCGGGCGCATGTGCTCGAGATGTGTTTTTGGTCGTCATGGTGACGAGCCACGCCACGCCAGAGCCCCTGCCGCCGCTGCCCGTGAAGCAACCCAAAGTGTGCTTGGACCGAAAGGGCTTTGCGGGGGCCTCCACACGCTGCGTCTCACTCCGACTCTCATCATGAGGCGCGTACACGCTCAGGGGATGGATGGAGGTGTGTGCAGTGCTGCCCACATGAGGCGTTAATGGCGCTCATGGGTTTATTAAGGCCGTGTGTACGAGGCGTATCTCGGACAGAGGAATGCCGCAAGCTCTGTAGTTTATTAACCAACAGGTTAAAACCAGGCTTCTGCAGCGAGCCCTGCTGTCTACTAATCAACAGATTAGTGGCAGCTGGCTTAATTAGCGCGCTCTGAAATGTATTAACCGACAGGTTAAAACCAGGCTTTAGCAACGAGCCCTGCTGGCTATTAACCGACAGGTTATAGGCAGCTGGTTTACACAGGGCGTGAGGCAACCCAAGGTGGGCTTGGACCGAAAGGGCTGTGCGGGGGCCTCCACACGCTGCGTCTCACTCCGACTCTCATCATGAGGCGCGTACACGCTCAGGGGATGGATGGAGGTGTGTGCAGTGCTGCCCACATGAAGCGTTATATAACGGCGCTCATGGGTTTATTATGACCGTGTGTAGGAGGCGTATCTCGGACAGTGGAATGCCGCGAGCTCTGCAGGTTATTAACCAAGGTTAAAACCGGCAGGCTTCTGCAGCGAGCCCTGCTGTCTACTTAATCAACAGATTAGTGGCAGCCGGCTTAATTTCCGGCTCTGCTTCCTCGGAGGCTCTCGCGGAGCAAACCAGGAGGGGGGGAGCCTCACTCCCCTTTGACTCGCCGCCGGGAGACCCTGTCTCTGGGGTGGCGGGGGAGCGGAGACGTGGGACGGAGCCCCTGCAGCCGCCGAAGGTCGAGTCTGACGCCGAGGCGGTTGCTGTGGGCGTCTCTCCGCTTGCGGCCTCCTGTTGCAGGCATGGACGCCGCGGCTGCTGCGGGCATTGGTGCTGCTGTGGGCGCTCAGCAGGCTCGAGCCAGCTGACATGCTGGCGAATGCCGTCCGCCTGTTCCGTCTTCATGGACTCCACCATGGCGTGGAACTGGGGTCCTAACAGCCCATACGGGCTGATTGGAGCATCCAGTAGCACTTTTCTGGCCGTCTCCGTAACATGCGCCTGCTGCAGGTGGCGCTGGATCTGTGTCACCCACGCGGAAATCCTCGCCTGGGAAACAGCGACGGACGCGTACAGAGTGAGCACCGTGCTGGCCGCCTTGCTGATATCCTCTGCCTCGGTGGTGGACCGCGCTACCAGTGTCACCACCGAATTGGAGAGCAGTGCGATGATATTCGCCGCCGCCTGAAAGGCACACTGGTGCACCCGGTCGGCCTGGCGGGCGACATACTCTCTGGGGGAGCTCAACGTAGGGCGCCGTCCTGTGGCGACGGAGAAGGGGACCGCATGCTCGGTCGCCAAACCAGCCCCCTGCTCCGACTCCGTCTCCCCCGTCCGGGGGAGAGGAGGGAGGGGAGAACCGCACGGTGAACCATGGAGGGAGACGGGGTAGGAGTCGTCCGACTCCTGCCCGGCACTCGGCTCCAGGGACATGCTGCCGTCCACGTGCTCCTGGACGGGCCAATCGTCCTCGTCGGCCGCAGCAGCTAGAGCGTCCGCTCTTCGCTTCCTGTCGGCTGATGGGAGACGGGCACAATGTGAGCAAGCGACCTGCTGGCTGAGAGCCGCGTCCGCGTGCTCTGGCCCCAGGCAGGATTCGCACATTGCGTGCTGGTCATAGCTCATGATATATCCTGAGCCACATGAGGGACAATTTCGGACGCAGTTGTTGCTCATGATGTTTAATGGTTCTGTGCTTCAGTAACTGCCGAGGTTTGCTGAAGAAAAGAGGGAGCAGATTGCCGGGCCTCCTTCCTATTTATACCGGAAGGAGGCCCGAGGGCGGGGCCCACCTTGCAGGTGGGCGTGGACTACAAGTGTTTCAGTGCTGCGCGAGTGCAGGGGGATTACCCAATAGCGATAGCCTTAGAGGGCGAAGCCATATACGAAATAGAACAATTATTAACAATATGGAGCCAAACATCATAGTGCTTTACTCTTAGCTCCTATGTTAGCTACAGCTATCTAGCATCAGTGACCGACTTCCAGTGAGTAATAGATGAGAACAAACTTAAATTCCTCGTCTAACAGTGAAGCAAGCAGACAACAAGTCTTGTGATGAACCTCAAAAAACGTGAACATTTATATGTAGGACATGATAGACAGTAATATCTTACCTTCCAACATTTCCCCATACCAGGAGGAGGGAGGCGCGAAAGAGAACCGTTCCTCTGGCCTGCAGCCAAGAATCACCGCAGACGCATGCGCAAAGGAGCAGTGTGGGCCTAATGTCTTCAAGTAGATTTTACCCAAATTGTTTGTGTTTCAGTTGGTACTGTCAGAAATTAGGTAGTGTAGGTGGAATTTACGCATTCATATACAGGGTTGGGAGGGTTAATTTTTAAATGTAATCAGTTACTGATTACTGAATACATGGCTGTGAAAGTAATCCGAATACAGTTACAGTTACGTGTCTTAAAAAAGTAACGTATTCAGATTACTTTTGGATAACTTTCTTTTTCCATCACAGATGGTATGTTTTGGTGTAGGCCTACAGGAGACACAAACAGCAACAGGAAACTGAACATGTTTTTACTGTTTTAATGGGTCATCAAGAGCACAACTGAAACACAACATCTGAAACGATGTAACAACATAATACACTTTTTGGGGATGCAACTTAAGATATGAGAAGTGAGGGACACGGTTTAGAACGGGCGTGTCGCATTCTGTCCTGCCAGTGTTGAAAGGACATGAATTAAAATGTCGAACTCAGACTTCATTTTAAGGACATTTTGGCCAAGGGTTTAGAGCTATATTTGTTAAACAGGAGAGTGTGTGCACCAGTCTGCCTTGATCTATGTATTCATGTCTGTGACACTCACATTATCTGCTGCCCACAGTTGTTTTATAGAAGGAAAACCTCCTTCACTTCATGCAATCTCTGTAGCACCAGGAGGCAGCGGGAGGGTTAACTCAGCCTCTTCACTGTGTTTACCTTCAGAATCATTAGAAAGTATAGAGCGACCGCAGGCATATGTGTTTTAACCACCCACCCACACACACCCCCCCACCCGCACCCCCCACACCCCCCCCACACACACACACACACACACACACACACACACACACACACACACACACACACACACACACACACACACACACACACACACACACACACACGATTTAAACGCAGACTTCTGTTCCTCCATGTTTCGTTGTTATTGTTTCACTGAGCGGACCCGCCCCTTTTTTTTTTCAAACGCTCCCTTTTTTGGTCCATCTGCGGCGGTAATAGGTTTTGTGCGCTGTGATGATTCGGCTGTACCTTTACTAATGAATATTAAATGTTGTGAGGGAATCTTTCCACCAATAATTCCAATAATCAAAATGTATTCACTTCAGGTTCACTTAAGTAACTGTAATCAGATTATTCGTTTTTCAAATGTAACGCGAGCTGAATACAGTTACTTGATTTGTGTATTCTGATTACGTAACGCCGTTACATGTATTCCGTTACAACCCAACCCTGTTCATATATACTAACAATGTTCATTTATATACCTTGAGTACAATATAAATTATTTGCTTTGATAATATATACTACCCTCCAAAATCCTTTCTTTTTTTTTCAAGCTTCTTCACGAAGGAATCTCATAAAATAGCAAAAAAGACAATAAAAGTTTAGTGTAGTACATTTGACAAAGGCATGATAGATATGTTCAGGATTAATCTCTCACACCATCTAGTGGTTGGTTAACACACACACACACACACACACACACACACATACACAAATACCAATTTCTTGCTTGTTACTAAATGAAAGTCAAATTTAAAATCAAACGATAGTGCTGTCTATAACCACCTTCACTATCATATTGTTAAACCTGACAATGAGTTACAGTTAACCAATTAGATTTTTTTCGTAAATGTGTAACATGTAAGGACTAAACACAGACAAAAAAAGTTACAACCATGACAAACATAACAGCTGTACTCAATTTAGCCTCAAGGGGTCAATGCTACTCCTACAGAACAATAATAAACCAGGTCAGTTTTACTCTGATCTTTGACATCTTAGACTAGGTTTCAGAGATTTAAGAATCTATCTTTTCCTATATTCTGAAGATATAATTGTACTTGTAACAAAACTAAATCAGAAAGGAAGAGGAATTCATTATTTCGGAGCAGGATCATGTGTTTTCTTTGTCGTTGAATTATAAGCGGTATAAACAATTTGCTGTACCAGATAAGAAAACACACTCTTTATCTTGTGACTAAAAACTTAATTCCCACTCATGTGACATGCAGATAGGTCCCAAACCTGTAATAGAAACAAGTCAAGAAACATAATGAATGCAGATTATAGGCAACAGGGGATCACTCTTTCTCACTCTTTAAGATAGGACACGACCAAAATTGAGGAAAGAAATCACAACAGACGTTTAAACTTGTCTGTAATTCAATATACAATCTGTCGATCCTGCAGAGAAACTGCCTTTGATCAATTGTTTTACTCTAAAACGTAGCTGTAAATGTCCAGGATTTCTGATTCTGAAAACAGGAAATTGAAAACTCCAGCTTTCAAACATTGTATTTATTTCTTTGCTTCAGAGAACAAACTCTTAATCTTATAAAAGTGTTGCTAAGGAGCCTGCAGGAGGAAGCCGTTATCTCAATCTACGGGGAAACACATGCACATACAAACAAATGCACAAACGATTTTTCCTTCATTCGTTTTATCTAATGCGCTGCAGCATGGCAGTCTGCAAATAGCTTGTCTAATTTATGCCTTCACGAAGTTGAGTCAAGTTCTGATAATGATAAAAACCTGATCTGATCTACGCATATTAGCACATGTACTCTGTACAACAAGATCCTCAAGCAATTTATTTTAAAAATGTGTATCATGTTTATTCTTCGACTGAAAACATCATCTTTTCTTTCTTAGTGATTATTTATGAGTGATTATTTCCCACACTTTTTTTTCAGGTGCCTAACTGTGAAAAATATGTTTTGAGTTCTGCTCAGACGTGATGCCACATCAGCTTCAATGGGTTATTCCTGTCATCCTGTTTGTTAAAGATAAACTAGGTTTAAAGGTTCAATGTTTTGAAACCTGTGGCAGATAATCCAAAGCAGTTTGTTCCACGTTAAGCATTATGCTGTCTTTACGAGTTTCCATTCAGCAGTGGCGTTTTCTCCTGGAGGCCAAGGGAAGCCAGGCTTCCCCTGTTTTTTCGGATTGTAGTTATAATTTTAATAAATAAATAAAAACACTTCGTTTAGTTTCGGAAATTCTTTGTTGTGTGTTGCTGGCAGCCCGTCTCTCCCCCACTCTCATTGAGTATTTTACAAAGAGTGAAACAGCGCCCCTCTAGATGTTATGGTGAAACAGTAGATTGCACTCTCAGTTGCGAGAGGAGGCCAGCCGAAATTTGCTTCCCTTGGTGAAAAAAAATGGAGGGATTCACCAATCAGATGAGGCCCACGTCATGCCCCTGCCAACCTGTGATTGGTTGGGGCCATGCCAAGGGAAGCCAGAGGCGGCTGGCTTCCCTTGCCTCACAATCCAATCAAATCGCATCAACTTAGTATTGCAGTGACGCGTCCCAAAAAGCGGAAGTAAACTGCGCCCGGTTTCCCTCGACAAAATAGCAATGGGATTTCTCCATAGGATTTTGGAAAATAGCTCGGAAAAAGGTCAGTGGAAAACGAACCTGTTAGGTAAATGCACGTTTTGTTCAGTCAGATAATATCCACATGTCTACCCTACTTTTATAATTTTCGAATCATAAATCTAATCGATAGAAGATAGATAGCATCACTGCACCACTCTCACCGCCGTTAGAAAGTAGCAAGCAACTGAAGCAAGTGCAATTATGGAGGGTGGAGATTTGGAGTATTTAATCAAAAATAATTGTACTAAACTTCCGCTGCAGCAGCAACAACAAATAGGATCTGATGACAGGCCAATGCCCAAATTGGAGCTGTGTACAGAGAGGAAAAAAGGAGTGAACCGGTGTTACAGTATAAGTTGAGTCATGACAACTGGCGACATTCTATTATTTTCGTCATCGGAATCCGGGGCGTGTACATTGAGGACCCATTGTTGACTTACCAGGAAAGAAACATCGTTTGTCGTTTACGTTCATCTTTTGCTATATCTGCCTTCCTAAGATCCCTTTGCTGCACATTCAGTACTCGTATGTGAGGTTGTGGGGCAGAGGCCGATATCGTGACGCTTACAGGGAGGTATCGAACATTTCAAAGTAGGTGACTGTGTGGATGCCTGTTCAAAACATTGCAAACTTCAATAAATCATTTAAATTATATATTTGTGTCCGACTTTCATTTGTTCATCGTTCTTAATGTGATGTATAGTAGCTTTGATAGCTGTCCATACCTTCAGACAGCCTAAAAGTAAAACTCAAGTTGTTTATTCACAGCCTGAACGCTCATCGAGATGACTGGATCAGTCATGACAACTTGTGATCAGCTCCGATTAAATTGTGATATCAATTCTGTAGCTAACCTCCAGGGATCACGTTTATTTTATGAAATACCTGTATCCCTCTCATCACAACAAGACTCTACACTGTGCAGGAAAAACAATTACATACATGAAAATAATCTTGATGCATGGGAATTAAACACACAAACTATCTTCCGTGGCTATATTGATATGTCACAGTAACGGTAAACCACAGAAAAATAAGTCCAGCGGGGCACAAGTTGAATACATATAATACGGTAGTTCTATTATGCCTTTAAGCCTATACGTTTAACCCATAAGAACCCGGACCCATTTCTACTTTTGGGGAAATTAAGGGGAACGTCATTTAGACTAGACAGACACATTTCTGACAAGTAACCCCCCCTAGTGTCAAATATCTGGGCTTTAATGGTAAAGTAACTCTTATTTATAACTTAATTAACAAGGATGATGTTTTGGTTTGCATTTGTTTGAACATACTATGAATTGAAGAATAAAGCATATGTTAACTAAATATAATTGAATCAGCTAAATTAACTGACCAGACCATACTCATATTTCTAATTGTGCATATATGTCACTCCGGGTTTACTGTGAATGTTTAGGGTTAAAGTCCCGATGTGACACCATGTGTCACAGCAATATGTATGGCATTTGTTTCATATCAATTTCATCAAGAAATGTTTCCACAACAGGTTAAATGTAATCAGAATCAGAATACCTTTATTCGTCCCACAGAGGGGAAATTTACATTTGTTACAGCAGAAAAGAGCCGAAGACAGCTTAATGTTTAACAAATGACATGTCATGTAAGCATTTTTATTCTTAAATGGCTTGAATATTAACTTTAGCAACAAAAAACCTTTCCAAATCTAGCTAGTTCTGTCACATGTTTTAGCCTGACACATGGACATCTTGGACATGTTGTTATGGGAAGACAAAAGCAAATGACAAGGACCATGACCCCAGACTGTTCAGTGTGTGTCACTTAGGGACTTCATGAGATAGAAAAATCTCATGAGGAATCTGTATAAGGAACTTTCCAGAACCTTTACATTTCATGTGACACCCGTGTCTAAGCAATTCTGTCTGCCTTCCGTGTTCCTTTTGTTATTTACTTCCTCTCTGCCTTCTTCTGATGATTTATCTGTTAGTTTGTGTGTTTAATTCCCATGCATCAAGATTATTTTCATGTATGTAATTGTTTTTCCTGCACAGTGTTGTGATGAAAGGGATACAGGTATTTCATAAAATAAACGTGATCCCTGGAGGTTAGCTACAGAATTGATATCACAATTTAATCGGAGCTGATCACAAGTTGTCATGACTGATCCAGTCATCTCGATGAGCGTTCAGGCTGTGAATAAACAACTTGTGTTTTACTTTTAGGCTGTCTGAAGGTATGGACAGCTATCAAAGCTACTATACATCACATTAAGAACGATGAACAAATGAAAGTCGGACACAAATATATAATTTAAATGATTTATTGAAGTTTGCAATGTTTTGAACAGGCATCCACACAGTCACCTACTTTGTAATGTTCGATACCTCCCTGTAAGCGTCACGATATCGGCCTCTGCCCCACAACCTCACATACGAGTACTGAATGTGCAGCAAAGGGATCTTAGGAAGGCAGATATAGCAAAAGATGAACGTAAACGACAAACGATGTTTCTTTCCTGGTAAGTCAACAATGGGTCCTCAATGTACACGCCCCGGATTCCTATGACGAAAATAATAGAATGTCGCCAGTTGTCATGACTCAACTTATACTGTAACAACGGACGTAAAACGTTAAATGTCTCCTGATTTAGTTTGTGAATGAATGCTTATTAGAGTTTCGGCTGGAGAGTGCGTGCGGACCTGTCGGTCAGGTAACAGGCGTGTGTAAGTCCTGCATCTGTATGATACAAATGTGTGTAAAATGATACCGGGCGCTGTAATCACTCATCTGGTTACGTTATTACATTGGACCCCCCCCCCCCAAAAGAAAGGACGTATTATTGGCTTCCCCTAATTTTTTCGCCACGCTACTGCCATTCAGTCCATTGAATTCCTCTACCCCTGATCCATGAGGTTTTGTCCAATGCTTAGAGAAGCAGTCACCTACCCAAGTCTACAAAAACATGGTATTTATTCAACTTTTTTTGTCTTTTAGATGTTTTAAAAGGCATTGTTTCATAACGACCAAAGTAAATTAACTGGCAAAAGAATTACTTACTTAATCACGGAGTCCTTGTTGCCGGTTTTATAAAAATATTGCTAATAGATTTCAATAGCATGCAGGGCAATCAAAGTTCAGGAGCCTCATACTGAACCAAAATGAGTTCCCCAGGGATCTACACTGGGTCCTCTTTTGTTCATATTGTACATAAATTACTTTGGTTGATTACTCAAACACATATGAGAAAAACTGTATGCTGATCTTTTATGTTTGTGTTCTTATTAAGACTGATTATGTTTTTGATGATTTACTTTTGTAAAGTTTTTAACTATTACAGTAATGTACATATACTCAAATAATTCCTGGAGATATAGTCAGATATCTTGTTGATTGACACTATTCAGATCTTCGTTATTTTTCCTTTCCAATTATTGTTCCCTGTCTCCCCAACATTGATTCAGTTAATCATTGCTGAGTGCAAACAGCTGAACCAGAGTCTTTGCAAAGAGACCTGAAAAGACAAACAGTCCATGTGGGCCATCGGTTACATAACTCTGACCACACAAATGACCATAATTATCCTTTTACAACCACCGCTTTATTTATATGTCATTTCGATACTCTGGGGTAACCCATTGCAGTCTCAAAACACATCTCTTCACACTCGCATATCCACCCTGATCATTATTCATCACACATCCTCTGTTTTTATTTATTTGATTGATTTATATACTGCATTGTCTTGTCTATGTCTCTTATGCTGGTGTTATGTATTGTGTATCTTGTTTTTTATGGGTTTGTACGGCGACCTTGAAAGCCTTGAAAGGCGCCTATATAAAATAAATGCATTATTATTATTGTTATCAGTTTGTAGAAATTAGTATATTGAAACACAAAACATTTTAAATATTGGGAAATCTTAGGAATGTTTATGGATCCTAGCAGAGCCCCTGGAATGATCATCACCTTTGACCACACTATTGACCCTTTTAGTTTATTGATATATTTTGACCTTGTGGGAATCTTACAGTACCCCAAAGTACACATTGTCCCAGATTATCTGCTGAATTATGCTGAATCTGCAGGAAATTCTCTGGATTCAGACATTTGTAGTCCAAGCTGAACAGTACAGTAGCTACAGTAATTACGTTTACTGCTAAACTCAATCACTTGTAGTGGTCCTGAAACCGTATACTGAAGAGGTTGCTGGTAATAATCGTCTTGGTATAGTTCCCTCCACCGTGTGAATAGGGTCAGTGTGTAAGGTTCATGAGTCCTTGAAAATGAGACCACAAGTTCAGTTTTCCACATGAAGCCACCATGTTCCACTGATGGGAACCTTAACAGCTGCATACAGTGCATGTGGAATGTATTCTGTGAATCCTAAGCTTTTTCACATTAAAAGGTGCAAAAAGAATGTTTAGATTACTATTAAGGGAGTTAGCAGGGATTATAAATAGAGATGCCCCATCAAAGGCAGACATTTTGTGACTTTAGAAAAACTTTCTTAATGCAAACAGTGACATGAAAGGTATATACTACTGACTATATTTGACTTATTTAGCAGCTGCATCGATGTTGCAATTAGTAGATGTACAGTACTAATAACCTGACATTTAAGAATGTCAATTAGTCTGCACATAATCTGACCCTCAATGCCAGGATAATACCCCAATCTTCTATTTGTACCAAGCCTTTTTGTCACATGTTTATTTTCCCAGTGGTATCTTTACTGAGATAGGCCATCCAAAGGTTAGATAAAACATATTTCCCCCACTTTTTGAAATATCAATGTCTAAAGGGCATGTGGGGCGGGTAGTTTTCTTTCATGTTCCAAGGGATCTGTCATAGTTAGTTTTTGTTTTCCTTAAACATGGCATTAAATAAAATGGCACGATACATTTATTTAGGGACAGTGAATGCAGTCAAAAGTGTTCTTAATGTCATAGAAACCTAAAGAGCGGTTATGAGATTATGTCTGGAGGGTCACTAACATGCACCCTTTGCATTATACTGTTTATATAATAGTAGGAGTGTAAGAGGAATGTCATAAGTGATAGTGTCAAGGCTGCAAAGCAAAGTCTGACATGCTTGTATTGTATGTAAGCCCTTTATCTATACATTCATAGAAAGACACTGATACATTTGTCATAATAATATATTAATATAATGACGAATTTAAGATTATACTTCAATTAATATTTGAATAATTATCCAGTTTGGAATATCGCAAAAATGTGTTAATTGGGACAATTGTGTCTTTGATAATGAATCTCTTTTAACAATTTACTAACTAAAAATACCAAAAAAGCACATTTTATTTGTTTCATAACACTGTTAATTAAAAGCTTTGGGTTTTTGACAGATTTAATGGGGTATTTTTGATTCAAAACAAGATGGTATTACTTTATACCATGGTTTGCTGGACTTCGAATCAGGGGATAGCAAGTTCGAGTCCCACTGCAGTCAGCATGTCGTTGTGTCCCTGGGCAAGACACTTCATCCCAAATTGCTCCTGTGGGGATTGCCCACAGTATTGAGTGTGTACTGTAAGTCACTTTGGATAAAAGCATCTAACAAATGACATGTAATGTAATGTAATTTGCAAATCATGTATTTGACAATTTTGTGAGTTTAAATCCAATATTCAATCTCCTTTTAGCTCTGCTTGGGTCATCACCGACTCTTCGATTCACCAGCTAGTTTGTTACTTTGTCCGTCTGCATTTTGTGCGTCTAAATTCCACAAAGAGGCAATCTGTGCATCTGAGAAATATTTGTATTCTCCTGGATAAAATCTTTAAACTTTCAACATGTAGGTCGTCTTAAGTAACGAATTATTGATTTACCAAGAATCTGTACTCCTGAGGTTAGATTCAGAATTACATTACACACCTTCAACTATTTTCCACCTTACTTTTTCATTTGCAAATCAAAATGTTTTTTGAAAAATTGTACAAATGTTTTTAAAATTACATCCAAAACGTTTTCCCTTGCTGTGACTGTTATGCACTCATTGACCTCACTGATAGGATCATGAAGAAGCCCATGGACCGCTCCTCGCACTCTTATGACTGCCGGCAACATGTCACAGCATAAATCCAAATCGTGTCTTCGATCTTTAAATACCACTGTAAACCCAACTCCTTGGATTCTTTACGTGTGATATCGAAGATAAATGTCCTTGTTAAATTCATGTTGAGACATTTTTATTTGGTCTTTTGTGATAAATTGTTATCATATTTTCTCACAAACAACACATTAAGGTGCTGAATTCAGTTAATAATGCTAGAAATAATGTTCTTTGTTGCATAAACAACGATAGAGAGGGTCACAGTTTAGAGGTGAAAGCTTGTCTACATTCCTGACCGGAATAACATGATGTAAGAGAGGGGCAAGTTTCTTATATGAAGAGTTGTATCCCTAAAGAGACTCTTCAGTGTTGTTTATTAAAAAACGTTAGGATTTGAATGAAAAGATACCTTTAAATATTGACTGTAGAAAATGTAGTTTATGTGTGTGTTGTTTACTATAACTCATTTTGGTTATGTCTGTTGAATTCAGCCGTGCATGTAGTAATAGATGTCTTTATTTATGTGTGGAAATCTCTCTAATTTGCATACCTACAAAATGAAGAACACAGGGGAAAAAACTGTCTGGTTCATGATTTCGAAACTGGGATGTCAGGCCTTGCTGGGTCAACCTTCATTGCACAAGTTGTCCCATTAGATCAGTATTTACAATAAGTTAAGAATGTTTGTTATTGTGACGGGCCAATGTTTGCTCTTCGGTCAATGACGTCCGTTCTGTATTGCTCTACAAAAGGCCTTGCAAATTGTTCTTTTAGTTATTTTATGCAACGTCAAATAGTATATTTGCACAACCTCAAATGTACACTGTGCTTAATTCAGGTTTTATCTGGATTTAAAAAGCAAACATTTGTGTGGATGTGGTTTGACATGTTGTTCAGAAGCCAAACATGAACCTATTGAAGTCTGGCTTCCCCCCTGGGTGCCAGCATGCATTTGTTTGGCCCCTGTCCCCCACACACCATGAGTCCGCCCCTAATTGATGTTTTGCTCATGTGACTTCTGCAGCTGAACAGTCCTTATAGAAACAATTAAGTGTGACATGATCAATGGTGTCACAAGTTGCTTTAAGGTCAAGAAGGAACACTATAGTCTCCAGCTTCTAAAATCCCGTCTGTCAACTGACCAAATAGTATTGGCAAAGAGAAATTAGGCAAGATATCACATAAGAACTTTCTCCATAATATCCAGAGCAACTTGAGGATTAGTCTAAAATGTTGTAAGACTGAATGTAAGCTCATGACCTGTGAGCAGACATGTTGACACACTTCAAATGTCCATCCTGAAAGTGAAGTTCATGTCTCCAGAGGGGTGAAATGTTTATCTCGGAAGATATCATATCAGGTCAAGACTTCACCATGTGAGAAATCTCAGATTGCGTTATCTCCGGTCAGCTTTGCAAATGACATCAAGCGCGGCATATGGCTGTGGAATGCATGTCGATATGCATGAAAAAGTGGTAGGTTTCCGCAAGATCTGCTGACATCGTATCCCATGCCTGACCAACGTGTTTAAGTGCGATGTCCAGGAAAACCCTTTTTGAAAGAAAGGAAAAGTAGACACGAAAGATTTATGCGGGACTTTACCATCAACATCTACATTAGGTGAACCTTTAGTAACCTTTTTTGGACGGTACAGTTTGGCTGTAAAAAACAGGTGGATGTGGGCCGCGTGTTGCCGTCAGATGGCCCCCATTCATTGGCTGTGGCTTGTTTGCTATAACCGATCGGAAGGGTGAAGAAGTTGGCGGGTCAACGCCTTCCAACGCCTTATCAGACTAAGTTAACAACTGCCCTTAAACACAACAAGAGATATCAATTTTACAGAACCCAAACAGTAAGGTGGGGTACTTGGAAATAAATCATAATACACACATTGAGTGACGGCTGTTCGACATGTCAATGCCAAACAACAAATCAAGGTCCAGAAACGTCAGGCTGTATGTTGTAATGTAGGCTCGCCATTGTTTTGGCTGCTGGGAAAAGCCATGATGGACCCTCTTACGTGTGTATTTACCTGTAAGTCCTAAAGAATGTCAACCAAAGCAAAGCTCAACAATTGGCTTAGGTTAACTTGCGTAACAATGATTGACCTTCACTGTATGTTTCACCTTTGCTCATCTGGGAAAATACACATTTCTGGTAATGGATTTAAGAAAAATAGGGGGTTGTGTGTTATGTAATCTGTGTCAGTGACCACTAGGATTTGCAGCAACATAAACACATGTTTCAAATTTATTGCAGCGCATTGAGTACAGTACATTATGTCCAGGTGGCAATCCACGTAAGTGTGTTATAAAATATCCTGCAAGTTCATTGTGGGGCAATAAATGATCCGATCTAAAGAATGCCGTGTTTCTTTATGACTGAATGGATTATAGCCTTCCTCATTTACAACACACACAGGACGTTTGAATGAAAAGTCTTACTGGAACAATTGCAAAAACAAACTTCATAATGCAGATGATGTTTTCCCTGCAGTTGCATGTGTGTTTAAGGAAACATTAAAGACATATTGTGATATTTGAAGCAACATAACATCTACAGGTCAGTACTGAAGTAGGGTTTGTAAATAAAGCAGTCGTGGAAGAAGTATACAGATCTTTTACTTCAGTAAATTAAGCCATTATACAATGTGCAAGTATTCTCTTGAAAGCTATGGAGTGGAATATAAAGACAATTATTTAGGTGTTTGAAAATATGCATGTGTTGTAATATACAGTTACAAGAAAAAGTATGTGAACCCTTTGGAATTACCTGGATTTCTGCATAAATTAGTCATAAAATGGAGGAAGCCACTGCTGTCCAGAAAAAACATTTCTGCACGTTTGAAGTTTGCAAAAGAGCACCTGGATGTTCCACAGCACTACTGGCAAAATATTCTGTGGACAGATGAAACCAAAGTTGAGTTGTTTGGAAGGAACACACAACGCTATGTGTGGAGAAAAAAAGGCACAGCACACCAACATCAAAACCTCATCCCAACTGTGAAGTATGGTGGAGGGAGCATCATGGTTTGGGGCTGCTTTGCTGCCTCAGGGCCTGGACAGATTGCCATCATCGACGGAAAAATGAATTCTCAAGTTTATCAAGAAATTTTGCTGGAGAACTTAAGGCCATCTGTCCACCAATTGAAGCTCAACAGAAGATGGGTGATGCAACAGGACAACGACCCAAAGCACAGAAGTAAATCAACAACAGAATGGCTTCAACAGAAGAAAATACGCCTTCTGGAGTGGCCCGGTCAGAGTCCTGACCTCAACCCAATTGAGATGCTGTGGCATGACCTCAAGAGAGCGATTCACACCAGACATCCCAAGAATATTGCTGAACTGAAACAGTTTTGTAAAGAGGAATGGTCCAAAATTCCTCCTGACCGTTGTGCAGGTCTGATATGCAACTATAGGAAATGTTTGGTTGAGGTTATTGCTGCCAAAGGAGGGTCAACCAGATATTAAATCCAAGGGTTCACATACTTTTTCCACCCTGCACTGTGAATGTTTACATGGTGTGTTCAATAAAAACATATAATTGTTTGTGTGGTTTTAGCTTAAGCAGACTGTGTTTGTCTATTGTTGTGATTTAGATGAAGATCAGAACACATTTTATGACCAATTTATGCAGAAATCCAGGAAGTTCCAAAGGGTTCACATACTTTTTCTTGCAACTGTATGTCATAAAATACGGTGAGAACAGAAGCTATTATTTCAAGGACACTTCGGAGACGTGATGTTCAAAACAAAACCTGAGTCATGGTAGACTGGGAGTGTTAATCAAATAATAAAAAGCTGATAGATCATTGCTGAATGGGTCTGGCAAACATTTCCTGTTGAGTTTTATCACTATTATCTGTGCATGTTGAGATGTTTAATGTAAAGAAATGTATTGGGAGAATGTCCATTTGTGCATCGATTACTCACAGGAAACTCTGTTTTAATCGCATACCACGTTGAAGGAAGAGTGAACAACTGAGAAAAAGTCAAACGCTTGCTAAGGCCTGCTTCACAAAGTATTTAAAAAAGTAAATTATAGTAATAAATTGAATGTATATAGCGCTTCTCATCTGCCAAGACAAGCCCGAAGCGCTTAGGGATATTGTGAAGAAGTGAGCATGCAACTGGATAAATTAGACCTGGATTACATGCACTACTTGTATAAGAGTTCCTACAAAGAATTTCCTATAATAATTAAAGATAACAGTAAGTTATATAAAAGTGGACACTATGTGGGTGAAGTGTTCCTTTAATCTTCAATATTGCATCCTATATTGTTCATTGCACCAGATGTATCTATCTGCAAAAATACCTGAAATGTCAGACAAATGTAGCTAAGATTAAAGTAAAATACTTCACAGTGAAAATTAAAATAGGTTGCATACAATACTTAATTAAGTTGCTCAAACTCGGTGACTAGAATTAAGATGTTTAAAAGTAAAAGTGTGTTGACACATCTCATACGTCAATGCATGAAAACAGTGACGGTGACAACACAACATCACAAGGACACATAACTCATGTGATGTTCAAAAAGAAATGGTAGTAATGCTGAAAATGCACATTATATCCAGGAATGTACCTATAAAAAGCTGAATGATCATTGATGAATGTATGTTGCAATCATTTCCTGTTGACAATGGTTGTAGAGGATGCTGGGAACAATGAGGGCTTTTGAGAATAACAGACACATACATGTCGCCTTCTAAGTTGCACTCTGTTTTGAAGGTGTGTGTCCCCACAGCCAATGAGGATGCAGCATTCACATGCGTCACTTTGAGCAGCAGGGTGGGTGGGGGGGGGGGGGGGGGGGGGGGGGGGGGGCTGTGCCTATAATAAACCCAGTGACTGCGCCTTTTCTCCAAAGACAAGTGGGAAGAACTCGAGACTACAACAGGACTCCGAACCAGAAAAACTCAAAAGAATAACTTTTTATAAAACTGTTTTGTCTTTCATATTTTTTTACATTCTCAACAGCAGGGCTCTCTAAGTTTTTGCCGCTTTGGAATTTGTTTTTCTGTGCTTCAAAAAAGCGCACATTTACAATTTTTTCTTCCCTCATCTGACACTTTTGCAATCTTCTGCAATGTTTCCAGAAACAAACAAAGGGTGAGTACACTTTTGTACAATTTACAGCATTTTGTTTTCAATGCTGCTGAACACATGGCCCCTTCATGGGGCTGTCGGCAAATATATATACCGGTTTGGAACGGGGCCAAAACAAATCAAACCCGTGCTCTCTGGACAGCAACTGTTTGAAGAAGAAATCTTAATATTTGTCCTGAAGGAGTCCACAAAGTGTTGCTTTACACTTTTTATCACATTCGTTAGGCCAAAAATGATATCAATATCATTTGGTAGTGGTGTTCATAGTAGGTTCAGTATCAGAGTAATTTATTAATAGCACAGTCTCGTGAATCATGCTTGGGATTGTGTAGAAACAGCTTGTCATATGAAAGGTATTACGCAAACTGTAGAATTAAAGGAATCAGTGATAGTTATCAAATAAGCAAGCAAAAAAAGATTGTGCGTGTCGCCAATTCATTGTATAAAAGGCGTGATACAGCCTGTGACTGCAGGAATGTGTGTGTGTGTGTGCATCTCTTCAAACACATCCTTATTAGTAGCCGTTCTTAGATCAGGCTTGCTGCCAAGAAAATCCGGTAATCTGATTATAATGATCACATGATACTAAATGAATCAGAAGTTCAAGCTCGGTGGAACAAAAGATGGTCTTTGCAGTCAAACTGATCTTAGAGTTTCTTTTTGTGTCATCCAGCTGGAGCTACGAGGACTGCAAGGCCACTGCTGATTGGTTGCTGGCCCAGACCGACGTGCGGCCCACGATTGCCATCGTGTGCGGCTCTGGGATGGGAGGGCTGGCTGACATGTTAAAGGACCAGGTCGTCTTCAACTACAAGGACATCCCCAACTTCCCACAAAGCACCGGTGAGTTCAGCTACAACAAACACCTCAGAAACAAATTGGTTCCCCATTTGGCGTTCAAACTAAGTGAATGTTTTTTCTTCCTGCAGTGCACGGACATGCAGGCCGGCTGGTGTTCGGCACCTTGAAGGGGCGGCCATGCGTTTGCATGCAGGGGCGCTTCCACTTGTACGAGGGCTACCCAATCCAGAAGGTGTGTGTGCTGAAGAAAAAGAATCCCATGAAACCTATAAAGATGCTGAAAGATCCTTCAAACCCAAGTCCCTTCTGGTTGTATAACATCCATGTGTGTGTTTCCAGATCACGCTGCCCATACGCATCTTCAAGCTGATCGGTGTGGAGACGGTGATGCTGACCAATGCAGCCGGAGGCCTCAATCAGGACTTTAAGGTTGGAGACATCATGATCATCAGAGACCACCTCAACATGCCGGGCTTCGCTGGCAACAACCCGCTGGCCGGACTCAACGACGAGAGGTAGGAAGTTCTGACGGCCTTTCGGACATTCAACAGTATCGCCCTTTGGTCTTTGTCCGATTCTAAACCTTCCATTTGTTCCTCTTCACGCAGGTTTGGAGTGCGTTTCCCCTGCATGTCCGACGCCTACGACAGAGATCTGCAGCAGATGGCCATGGATGTGGGACAGGAACTCGGCTACGGAGACTTCCTGAAGGAGGGTGTCTACTGCGTGTTGGGCGGACCCTCATTCGAGACCATCGCCGAAGCCCGTATGCTGCACAAACTGGGCGCTGATGCTGTCGGTAAGAAGTGTTTCATGGATTATTACATGGATTTTTTGCCACTAAAACTGAATTTTCTATAGTTATAGTACATGGGCAGCATTGGTGTGCTTTTAAAGCTGTAGAAACGGTGGACATTTAAAATTATTTTTTCCGATATGGAGAAATCAAAACTATAAAGCCTAGTTAAGTAAAGCTAGCTATAATTTTTCTTCTTCTGCGGATAAAAGCAAGAAATCACATAACATAGCATGGTTTCTATGTAGTTAAAACATGTTATACTTATCTGTCCTCTCCAGGCATGAGCACAGCCCCTGAGGTGATCGTCGCGCGTCACTGCGGCATGCGCGTATTCGCCCTCTCACTGATCACCAACAAGGCAGTGATGGACTACGACAGCGAAGAGAAGGCCAACCACGAGGATGTCCTCCAGACAGGCAAGCAGCGAGCGGAGCAGCTGGAGCGGCTGGTTTCCACCATGGTGACAAAGATCGAGCACAACAACAACTACGCCTAAGAGACGCCGTGCCAGACAGACGCTAGATTTGAACCTTTCAGTGAGACTGAAGGGGACTTAAAGTGGTTGATATTTAATGCTATGGTGCCAAATATCCAACTTAGTTAAATATTTAGGTGAGCAGTGAGGCTGTTTTTAGTCTTAGGTCAAAAGAAGATAATATTGTCCTTTGGAGAATCTGTATTCAACAGAAATACAAAACACACACACAGCCTTTGTTTTCATGCCTTAACAGACGTCCTACATTCCTCTATCGAGCAGCTCCAGAGGAAATGTTTATTTTTATCATTTTGAGAGTTATTTGTTTTAACTTAAAAAATGTAATCAGTTTGTGTAAATGTCTGCAATTTAACTTAACAATGAGCTCAAAAATCTGTTATTTTGATGTTGTTGAAATGTGTTCATTAGTGGACTTATAGTATTTTAAGGTGTTTGTTTTTTCATATGAATGTTGTTACTAAAAAGGTACTATTTATTTACTGAATTGAGTTTGCCTGTGTCGTTCTTTGGGGTGCAGAGGAAAACGTATTTTCTTTGATTAACACATCACACAATAAACTGAAAAAACTGAGAAACCGCTGACTTTTATTAAGTGTTTTATGTCAACAAATCTCACGTAACTGTATTAGGTTAGTTGAAAGCAATAACATATAAACAAATATTATATTCAACTTAATACTATTGCTTTCAACTAACCTAATACAGCCTAACCTAATTTGTTGACATAAAACATTACATTAAAATCAACAATTCAGTTTTTTCAATGTACGAATATAATAACATAACTCAGACTTAATATATGAAAAAAGAATGGATATCGAACCAGAGACTCGTAAAATCCCATTTATTTGCAAAGTGTGTATTGAAGTTTTACAGAGACGCTACACATTAAGCCAATGTATTGCATGATGCTTGGGTCCAAAGGGGCCCAGAATGTTGCCAGTGTAAACGTTAGGTAATGTTACATAAGCATTACGCTGCAAAAACTGAAGACAGGAATGCTGGCATTGTCGGAGTATTAAACAAATGTAAGCGTTTGGTTGTCACTTTTTGATTAAATGTTTCAAATTCTTCGACTTACAAAAGCACTGAAATATTTGGCAAAACAAACTATTTTGGTATTTGAAACCACTCTGGTTGATAAGATGGTAAAACCACTTATCATGTGTATCCTCCATACTTAAAACACTTATCTTTCTCCCCGAAAGTGACATATTATTTTGGAATACAAGCCTTCATATAAAACACTTGCTCCCATTAAACAGAAACTAGGCAGGCAGACAATATATGACATTCCACACTGCATGCATACAACATCTCCACGCATCTTGCATAATAGTTTACCTTCACCCAAAGTATTCACGTGTTCCCGTTAAAGGCAAAATCAAACAATGACGACATCCCTTTTGAAACCACTAAAACATCCATTTCCAACAATGATATAAAATATTTTGTTGTCATATTTTGCAAAAACAGTCAGTAAAAAGTGCCATGCATAATTATGCCTTAAAGCTAAACAGGATTATTTTTAAAGAAATATAACTTGACACATTCTCTATGATACAGCACACTGACATTGTGTCCGCGCTACAGGGCCCAGTGAAGCTTCATGAGAGGACTCGTGATGCTGAGGTGAAAGCTAAAGTTTGGCAGAAGATGTAAACGAAAGTGCCTCGCTGGCCACATCGCTACGGAGGCAGAGTAGAGAGAACATATTCATATGTTGGCTGGAGAACAAGCTAGCGCACTTAGCAGCTCTTCACATCGGGCACAAAGATTGTGAAAACTGGAATTGTTTTTCTAAAAAATGTAAATCTGAGAGGAGTCCTTTGCAGATTATCCTCAGGGACATTAACTAAAATGATAAAATGGACTTTTATTAATCCCTCGTGGGGAAATAGTTTCTCTGCATTTGACCCATCCTAGTGTTAGGAGCAGTGTGCTGCCATTTTGAACGGCGCCCGGGGAGCAGTGTAGGGAACGGTGCCTTGCTCAGCGACACCTCGGTAGCACTTGCTCTTGCCGGGACTTGAATTGGTGACCTTCCAGTTGCCAAGCCAAGTCCCTATGGACTCCGCCACCACCGCCCTAACTCTTTGTGGACTGGCCACTGGATTGTTTTCACTTCAATACATTGATTTAATCAGAAATCTGTATTATAGGTATTCAATTTCCTCTTCAGCCACTCTAAAGTATCCCTTGCTTATAATGTGTAAATCATGTTTAAGTAATTGTTGATTGCTCATTTTAGATATAAAAACTGTTAAAATCGAAACCACGAATCGACAAGAAATATCCCATTTATTATACATACAAAAAAAGTGCAAAAATAATCATTTTGGTTGAGTTTCAGGGCTGTGTGGAGAGAAAACCAATGTGTTACTTTTCAACCTGCTTGGCTTCATTTCCTACATGAATTTGGATTATCTGGATTATTTGGATTATAACCAAACCAGACATTTTAATGGGAATATAACATTTTAAAGATAAGGGTGTAACTTTTAAGAAAATACATTGTTATATTATGTTTTATTTCTAGACAAAAAATCTATCCAAACTACAATTAGGGATATTTTTTCTCCACCTACTGAAATTAAACCAATATTTTTATTTCTGCCTCCAATAAAATGTTTGTATAGTTAAAAAATAGTTTAAAATGTTCCCGCCTGCAGTCAGTGTGACCGCAATGTTGACCGCCAGGCTACAAGAACTGAGTGTCCCTCCGTTGGCAAAGCAGATGGCAAATAAAGGTTTGGGACATTTCCAATGTAGGCACTGTAAAGATTGATTTACAGTCTTTGAGCATCAGAGCGCCACGACAGCAAGAGGAAGAACTGGTGGAAAAAAGGCACTTCTGAAACCACACATATTGGGCCTGGAGCTGCGGGATGCGGGAACATTTACAGAAGAATCCTCTCGTCTCTAGGCAAACATGGTCAGGGTAATCCACTGCAGAGAACAGACAGTGTGTGAATTAGGGGATGCTAATTGTAAGCTATTCACAGAGTAGATTTCTAACACAAGCTTGAAAAACTAAGACATTGTTTGTGTGGTGTTTATGTTCACGTGTGTGGCCGTACCTGCGTGAAGTTGAGGGACATCATACCATCTTTATCCGTGTCCATGGTCTGAAAGGTTTCTGCAGACAGAAACAAAGAGAAAACACTTATTTCACTATCACCAATTTACTATTATTATACTCTTTTTTAAGTGCAACACAAGCATTTGTATTTCTTTTTTATGTTATACGTTGTTTTGTTTTTTTACCCAGAGACATGTACAGTAGGCTATGTTGTTTATTTTTTTAATTATGGACATTAATTAGCAATAGGCTACAATAGCATACATGTATGTATTAGTTTGAGCCATACAAGCGCCACCAATAACAGTAAGGTAGACCCAAAAATCGTAATATTTTAATATACGGTAACTATAAGTTAGGCGTTAATTTATTTTGTTAACGTTAGCTATCTATGCTAAAGTTGTTAGCAACGTTGGCACTTAACGTGAACGTCAGTTGTTGAATACATAGATAGCTAACATTAAACCTAATAAATAAATAATAATAATAATAATAATAATAAATAAAACCTAATACTATTATTTGTGCATTCAAAGTTATTTAAAATTAAAGTAGCATTGTTAACCCTGGAGGTTCAATTACAAATGCTATTGTTTGATCTTGGTTTAACTTTTTGTGGTAAATTGAGGTAAAATGTGTCTTTAATGACATTGAGGTGGTGCAGTCATGGGACTCACTGAACATGGTCTCCAATCGGACCAGACAGGTGACAAAGTTGTCAAAGTCCACCGCCATGTCGGCCTCCGTGTAGCGCAGGATGATCAGCTGGAACAGTTGGTTGGTCAGCTTAAAACCTAAAGAAGTAAACCCAAACAGGAAAAATTAGGCCATGTTTTACCGAACAATAATCAAAAGCATCAGAAAAAGATGAAGATCCAGAGGGGAACACGTAAACCCTGTGAAGAAGAGTGAAAATTGCTTCTGACTTTTGTGTTACTATTTATTTGTTCTTGTATTTAAATGAAAAGGAACAGTACCTGCAGATTCAAGAGCCATCCTCATCTCATAGGAACTCATGGTTCCTGATTTGTCCAGGTCAAACTGCCTGAAGATGGTCTGGCAGGGAAACAGAAAATGGAGAATGGAAAAAAACTAATATTTAGGCACGCCGACAGGAAGAACATGAGAAAAAATTGGTCGACTGATCGGTTGTCAAAACAAACAACAGGCTGACGCAGGTACCATGGAGCAGAATAAATATTATTGAGCGTGCTCTGGGTTAGGACGTTTTTCCTTGTACGATGTGAGGGTTTAAGGTCAGAGGGTGTTGGTTTCTCATACTGATATTCTGCACAAACTGTGCTGTCGTATGTACCGTATAGTGTCCTTACTGTAAGGTCATTATTATATGTACAGCACTTTGGCTCAACCAAAAATCGTTTTAAAAATGTGTTATATAAATAAAACGTGACTTGAATTGATTTGATTTAAATCTCACCAGGTATCGCTTAATCTTTTCCCAGAGGACATGGAACTCTGTCAGGCCGAGCTTCCCACTGCCATCCGTCTGAGCACAGGAGTTAAGGAACAACCAGTACGAGAAAAAAATAAACTTCATATTATTTAAAATAGCACCCAATTTTAAGGGAAAGTCTATAGGAGTACATGAAACAACAAGACGAAAGAAAAAATAAAAGTGTATTGAATTATTTCAAGCTGTCCATCACAGGTCCAACAATGGGACTGCAATGCTAAACTTGGGGAGTACCTTTGTTTAATTAAGCATTTTTTTCTGAACCTTTAATATTAAAGTTATATTAATGCTGATATTTTGATGCCATTTCAAGGATACGTCCATTAGGTTTATCATACTGCGACAAGCCTCTTTCGTGAAGCCGTCTGTCTTCAGGTCTTTATCTGTTTGCATCAGAAAGTCAAACAAAAAGAGAGAAGAATATCAAATATAACACGCTATAATTCCATATTATCAGATGCCAGCTTGTATTTCCAGAGTGATTGCAGCAGTTACTAACGTTTGCCGATGATCCTGTTCAATATGGTTTGCAGCTCTTTGAGGCTGATCTCCATATCCTGTTGAAATAAAGACAGTCAAATAATTGAAATATAACTAAAAGCTTTACCCTGAAACATTTGTCAAAGCGTTCTTACCGGCCCTGCCAGCTGTCTGAAGAGATTCTTGAAGCTGGCATCGATTTGGCTCTCGTCCAGCTCGATCTGAAACACAAACACAAACACTTCAATACACTTTGGTTCCTCTCCACACAGTTTTAGCAATTATGTTAAGTTATTAAATCTTATCACCTCTGTTGGAAGCTCAGCTATTACTTGATCATCAAGCTCCCTGACATGGAAAGCAGAAACATTTAGAGTTACTTAGATGCTTATCTTAATACTATTTTTTTTTTACTTTGCTAAGGAGATGTTTTCAGCTTAATTTGTCTGTTTGTCAGCAGGAATACTAAAAAGAAAAACTGGCCCAATGTTCTTGTAACTTGGTGAAAAGGTGTATCATGGAGCCAATTGGAATAACGGAGGGAAAACAGACTTTCCAACTCGAGAAATGTGACCACCAGAGGAGCACTTGAACGCACCATTGGCCTTGGGGCAGGTCTCCGCTCTCCAAGTGCCATTCTATTGTAAGAGCTGTTTCTTTTTCTATGTTGTTTTTAGCTTGATATGTATTGTATTCATTACATTTACTAAAGATAACACTTAATACAATTGAAAGTACACTTAACCTGGAAATAATCTTGTAGAATTAAAGAATAGCTGCTTATTTTCTCATTATAAATCTCATCTCATGCCCAAAGCATCCTCTCTGCCTCCTCCCACTCTGTCACAGCCACTCACTCGGAGTCTGCGGGCTTCTCAGAGAAAACTCTGAGGCAAAAGTCGGCCTCTTTGTGCGGCTCGAAGGTGGAGGGGACGATGATGTACTCCCCGGCCGGCAGACTCAACCGCGAGCTGACCTCCCTCAGGTTGATGAAGAGCTCTGAGCGGGCGCTGGAGCCGTGGGTGAGGAAAAAGTCTCGCTTCAAGTGGACGCCTGAGCTGCCCTTAAACTGAGAGCGGAGGGAAATTATTGAAATGCCTTCAATAAAGACTATAAAATCAAAAGATGACATTTTTTTGAAAAGAGGTGAAACTCATACCTCTTTTGGAATCTGTAAAGAATGGAGAAAGGGGGATAATTACTATGATGGACGATATCATGAACTACAAAATACATGAGAAAAGCTACAAAATAGAGATTCTCTGGCTAAACTGAAATAAAGAACAAAGTTTGAATCCTGAAACGTGATATTGTAACATCTGTTATAAAGATAGCTTTTAAGTGTTTAACAGTGTCTTCATTTAACTCTTTTCTGCTTCCTTTGTTTTCAAAACAGGCATTATGTTAATGTTCTCCAAGGGGAAAGGCTAAAACGATGACGTTTTTAGCTTGTCAGGCTTCACATTACCTCGTAGAGGGCAAACCCGATGGTCTCCATGTCTTTGCCCTCCCGCCTCTTCTTCCTCCGGTCCTTCTGCATGAGGCCGACCAGGAAGCTGCAATCTGATTGGCCGGGAGTGTCGGGATGCTGCAGAGCAATCTTGAACTGAGGGTTGAGCCAAAAGGTTGCTGGGAAGAAGGAGTTGGGAAAGTCAGATTGCAAAACATTTGTTAGTATTTTTTTTTTTTTTATCCACCAAAATTCCTATGCATATTCAGTGTCTCCGAAACAGAATATAACGACACCATATGATCCTAAAACTGAAAAAGAAAATTAAACTGGATCGTGTTTGGGGACAGATCTTCTATCATATATCATCCTTCCATTTCGTTGTTTATTTCTACTTCCGGTTCCTTCCTCCCATCCATTTTCTAGCTCACACTTCCTACCTGGGAAGTTCCTGCAGCCTCCGGCCGTGCTGCCCCTCCTCCACTCGCCCTGATACAGAGACGAGCTCCATTTCTTCGGCTGGCTGTTCTGCAGGGCATCAGCCGTCAGGTTGCAGAGCTCCAGACGATTGAACTCATGCAGGAAGTCACTGAAGGACATCCTGACAGACGTACACAAACATACTGTTAGGACAGGGTCGTTTTTCCATCACAAAGTCAAAGAGTCTAAGCTTGTCTCAGCACAGACGAAAACACTGACATTTCAATATATACTGTTTTCTGCATCAATTTATCAAACCGACAAAGGGAAACAGATGTGAAACAACAATAAGACACAACTGTAGGCCCTGAATTCAAGTGTGGTTTGATAATGTGTGTTTTTCCAACTGATGGTAATAGGCACTCACCAGAATTCACCGTCCTCACTGCGGTTTTGTAGCCGACTTCTGACAGAGCGATCCACACTGTCCCATTCTCTGGAGCTTTGGATTTCACAAAGTTAAAAGAGAACTGTTCATGAATTATATAACTAAGGCTGCACTTTTCCTCATTGGTACTGTAGATCCAAACATTATTTAGCAAAATAAACAAATGTTACCGAACGTGGTGTTGTTTCTTCAAATGTTATTCAACAGGTGAAGTTTCACATTATTTTGAGTATGTGAAGTGTTCAAAATGTGACATATTGGTAGCCAGGGGGGAAATTTGGTAGAATGCTTTTCTTACTCCAGGGATATACTGTAACTAACACCAGTGTGATTTTGGAGAGATTAGGAACATCCTGGCCAAAATTACAGGTGCAAATTCGGCAGCCATAAAACCAGCTCTGTCAGATTTAGAAGACCCTCCTTCAAAGTGTTTTGAGTAAAACACTTTTGTTTGCTTAAAGTAGAGAGGGAAAACTAACACCAGTGTGATTTTGGTGAGATTAGGGCAGATTCAGAAGCCCCTCTTTGGTATATGTAATATTATTTAATCCAAACCATTTCTCCCCTCGGTCTGACTTTTCTTCTAAATCCTGAGGGCAGATGAGAAGCCAAGTGAGCAGAATTATTTGGGAGGCAATCTTAAAGTAGACAGGCACTGAAACGGAGCGTCTCGGAGCGAAGACAGGTATATTCAAACAGACAATATTAGAAAAAAATGTGTTTTCATTAGAAACCCTCATTTTAGCATGAAACTGAAAATGACCATGATATATCCTCTTTAACTGCCAAACAAAATTCAGTATTTATCAAGATATAAGAGATTTAATCAGAGTGAAAACATTCTGCCAACATTTAAGACCTTCACACTTCATTTAAAGGCTAAATTGGATGTACTTAGTGTAAAAATCATCGTACTTATCGCTCCACGCTCCGGTCCACTCCACTTCCCCCCAGGGGTTCCTGATGCGAACCAACTTGGTCTTATTTCCTCTGTAAACAACCTGAGGGCACGAAGACATTTACACTTCGTCACTCCTTAGGTCATCTGGGGTGAGTGCGTATCACAAACGCCCTGCACACGTCTTTCTGTGTATTTACTGTCTGCAACTCTGAAATCAAATGTCACAGTTTAACAAACCCTAACAAATGGAGCTATCCTCTTTGAAACAAATTAACTTCAGTTACAGAACGTAATGACACTGATTATAAAAAGACCTATGATGCATTTATCATGTGACAATGTCATAAGAGATGCAACGTTGAACATGACAGAGAATATTTGAGAATTATTATTATTGAGTATTATTATTTTTACTTTGTTATAATTATTATTTTGAGTGAGAAAAAAAAAAGAATATATATTATTATTATTATTATTGTTGTATGTTTTGTTTCTGACATGTTCAATAAATTGACTAAAAAAAAAAAAAAAACTTTACTAAGGGGAATGTTGCCAAGCAACGAACCCATGATACATTTAGGGTTTCAATTTCTGATTTTATAAGTAAAAATGCAGTTTTCAAAGTTAACTTTACTGAATTTACATTCCTGAAATCAAGCCGTTTTGATAGCCAAAATCGGCAAAAGCATCCTTAAAAGTTTTTCAAGCAGTAAGTCAATGTGTGTTATAAGGAAGAACATTTGCTAAGAAAGAATACATTGAATTGCAAGTAAATAGTCCCAACGTTTTTTCCTCACTCTTTACAGTTCTGACATTTTGGATCTTGGCCATTGCAAAAGTCACCATGCTGCCATTTTGGCTGAGGAATTGGATTTGACTGTGAACCGCTCACCTCGTCCACACCGGTCACAGAGTAGGCGTGTCCCTTCACCAGCTTCTTGAACGTCACAGCCTCCTTGTCCACAGAGCTTGTGATCTGAGGAGAAACAGCGCGGTCAGTGACGTCTATAAAGTGATTTAGGAGTCAGGAGGAACTGCACACTGCTGCTCCACATGTGACTAGTTAGAGACATTCAACTCATTATCGAGGTCAACAAACTTTTGCTTTTTTGATTTTCCAGTGGACATTTATTTAGTGGATATGTTTTTCAGTTAAGTAAGTGTCATGCAGACACATCGCAGATCTTCTTAAGCAAACAAAGACAATGCAGACAATAACAGTGTTAAATAAATGAGTGTTTAAACTCATTTTTAAATGCTAAAAATATATATTGGTATATATGGATCCCACATTTTTTGAGATTACTAAATGGGAGTCATTCCATATATTTTTTTCTTCAATATTTACAATTTTAAATGTGTAGAAAATGCAAACTATAAATGTAAAAGGTGCAGTTCAGAACCTAAACTTTGTATTTTAAGCATTTATCCAGAAGACTGTTCGCTATCGGTTAAAGTGAAAAGACTAAACTACTGTGAGGATGTGCTTTTATTGTATTTTTGTTGAATTTGTTAATTTGCTAATGTTATTATATTCTTGGTCTGTACTTTAAACGGATTTCTAGCATCTGCAGACTTTTGATTTTGTTTGAGAATAATTCTGTCTTACTCCTAAGATATTTAACCTTTCTGCTTTTTTGACATGTATGACCAACCCTGACTCTGTTATCTGTCTTAAGGAATGGGAGGCCTCAGCTATAATGTTGATATTAGTTTTATGACCGGTCAACTCTCGGTCACAGAGCCTAAGAGTCAGACAAGTGATTGAGTGTCTCCAGATGTTGGGGCTATCTCCAGTGTTCCCAGATGTTTACGTTCTCCCCCAATATGTTGATTAACTCTAATTATCTCTAAATCTAATTCATTAAACTAGTTAAAAGGTCTATCGAGAGAGAGGCTAGGCAGAATTGATGTGGCAACCCACCCGTGCAGTCAGAACCTCTGGCTGCTGTGACTTGTGATGTGAAATACTCCGGCCGATACTTGTAATAAAAACCAGTGTTTGACATCAAAGCTCCAACTCTCCTCGCGTCTCTCTGAGTCTCCATTGCTGCAGAAGTTTCCCTTACACATTTTATACTTTTTTTCTTTGCATTATTCTGTAATCTACCATATGTCCAATGTTGGGGAATGTTCGTTTGTGTTTGTGTAATGTGATAAATAAAAGTGTAATCAATAAATACATTAGATTAGATTTTCTATCCTATTTTTTAAATCTTGTAAACCAAATAAACAACCTTTGTTCGTTGTCGTTGAGCTCTATATTTCCCCATCCCTGGTACAGAAAGCTCTTTAAACTTTGGTATTGGGTCTTTTACTCCAAAATGACCTGGAATGGCAGTCCTCCCTACCCAGACTGGGCAGCACAGGGAGGCATGGTAAGTACAGAAAATGATCAGACAGACGAAGTTCAGTCCCCTGTGTCTGCAAACACCCCGTGTCCTGGAAAAATGTGCTGATCTCATGCCAGCTTTTACAACAGGTTTCCATATCTTCGCTGCCCTCTCCTGGCTCAACACCACATTTTTCTTACATGTCTTTACATTTACAGCATTTACTTCTAAATTCACCAATACTCTGAAACTGAGGTTAAAAAAGACTTTCTGTCAACAACAATTCTCTATTTTAAGTGCTAGTAAGTTTAATATGCTTTCTGTATTCCATGATGTAAATGTGTTTATAATCTGTTTGGTTTCCCCTCCCCCCTTGTGAAAATCCTCCCAACCATTGGACTTCCACGGTCAGCATGTCTGGCTATTTTTTTTACCTTTCATCTGCCCTCACAGGGGGTCAAAGTAAAGTATGTGTTGTGTTAGATACGATAATACAAATATTTACTGTCACCTATTGGATTTGTAAGAAGTGTCAAAGCACTACAACCTACTGTTTTCATTATTAAACAATTGATAATGATTGTATTCTCGCAAATTATTTGGTATAAAACATTACCTGAAGTGTATTTTAAAAAGCACAGAGAAGAGAATAACTTATCTCATAACTTTTTTTTTACTTAGTACTTTTGAATGCATGTAACATAATGTAACATTTAGCTGTCTGTGGCTCTTTTTCTGCTGTAACAACGTACATTTCCCCTCTGTGGGACTAATACAGGTATTCTGATTCTGATTCTGAATAAGAGATAAGATGATCCAAACAGAAAAAGCAGGACAAATCTTCACATTCAAGAATCACCTTTTTGGTACTTTTACTACTTGAAATGTGTTGTTTGATGAATTGATTTAACTGATAACTCCAGTACTGTATCATATAACTTTGAGGTTAATCATTTAAGTGTGATTTAAAAACAGAAAAGTGAGTGGAAGTTAGGAAAATGGGGACATTTCCATAAGGAGCACTAAGAAAAAGGTGGCCTAAATGTAATACAAACTTAGATAACGGCATTTCATCGTATGAAATACAACTGTCCTTTTTGAACTGTCAATCGCAAACGAGTTAAAGGAGTAGTTTTGAGTAACTGCTTATTTGCCTGAATAAGATTGATACCAGTCTCATTTATATATGGTAAATATAAGGCTGGAAATAACTTCAAAGCTGAAGCATGAAAGTTGCAGTACTGACGTCAATGGAGCAGCCCAGCAGCGACCCTCGTTCTATGGCCCTGCTGATGATGCTGTAGAGGTCGGAGGGGGCTTTACTCAGCTCGAACATCTCCGTCACGCCGCCCGTGAAGTCCTCAAAGCCCTCGGACGTACTGCCCCCTGACAGAGACTCATAACAGCCGTTCAACCTGGGACACAACAGGAGATTAACCAGGATTACAACTCTTTCAAATACGGTACAAATGTGAATATTAGATATACTTGCAGGCCTTAAAGGGAATCTATAGACTGGACTGTTGCTAAGGGGGAACAGTTAATAAACACTTACTGCTCCACACTGTGCGACACTACAATATACAGTATGTACCTTCATAGTATAGGGTAAATGTAACAATGCATAAATCCTGCTTTTACATCACACTCTTAGCGTTTCTTCTCTGCTCTTAACTGGGAAGCCCCCTTCACTTGGCACGCTGACACTTATTCAAACAATGCTGTGATTCACTATAACAGCTAACCAGATTTACTACTGAGACCACAGCTGTGCACCAGAGCAGCTGCAGTCTCAAGTGTGTGTCAATGGTGTTCCAAGGAAAGATTTTCTACATCCAGAAGCTCTCCACCAACAGGCTTCATTGCACAAAGTCGTGCCTCAAACTACGGTCCTCAACAGGCCCTAACTTGGGATCATCCAATTGAGAGTGAAATACTGAGACTACAACTTGAGCAGACCCATATTCATTATGTTGTGTTTATATTAAGAACGAAAAAGCAGCAATCGTCCCATTTTGTACAATTGCAGGGAAAGGTGCATTTAAATCGTATGAAATTATTAAAACACTGTTGCAGTTGTGATGCAGATGCATAAAAACTGACCAATCACAGCAAACCTGGCTGTTTAAGTGTTCTTAAAGAGACAGGCACTAAAATCGAGCAGTTCAAACAGATGGTAAATACGGATATAATTAGACAGGAATTATGAGAAATATAATGTGTTTTTCTACATCAAGGCATGTAAACATGTTGTATTAGAAACCCAAACACAATTATGAACCTTACAAATAAAATATGTCCCCTTTAAAAGAACCAAAATGTAGTCAAATGTAGCTACCATTCAAGGTATGATGTGGGCAACTTAAAGCTGGTAGCAACAACAATATGAATTTGATATAGTGGTATTTAAACAGCATTATTCAGTTCGTGACGTCCGTCAGTCTTACTTTGCGTAGGCCTTTTCCAGCAGTGCGCTCCAGAACTCCGTCCCCTCTGCCGAGTGGACAAACAGCAGCTTCCCATCCTTCACCGGCAGCCGGTCATCGATCACCACCTCCACCCACTCGCCAAACTGCCAGAACTGCACGAGAGACACGAGAAAACACCAATATTAAAACTGACAAAGTTTACAAAAGATACACAAACTATTGAAGGGAGATAAAGTCATGTATTTCCACTATATAGCTTGCCGGTCATTCATCAAACCCAGGACTAAGAGAGATATAGTGAGTTTTTCTTAAGCTTTTTATTTTAATAAGTACCTTAAAGCTGTTTTTCAGTACATTTACTTTCCATTAATAATGTGGAAATAAAGAGGACAGATAAACCTGCTGCAAGTGCAACTAGTTTCTCAATTAGCTCTTCAGGAAAACTACATTAACAGCTGGAGTCTGTAGTTATCAATTTCGGGACTTTAAAGTTTCTCAGTTCAAGTGGGCAAAGGGGAGGCTAAACGTTTTAAAGTATAGCAGCATTAGTGTAGATATAGTCTAGACTAGGAGGCCTCTATTTGAAGCCATGTCACATCTCCAGAATGTAATTTACACCTTGATGCCAGAGCATCCGGCACACACAGAGATGAGTCTGAGCTTTACAGGAACATGGTGGCTCGTCACAAAATGAACTTTATTGAAATGCTTTGCTTCAGGATACATTTCTGATGTTGAGTTAGATGCACTGCTCCCTGCTGGCCAACAGGCACACAGCCACGTGGTATTTAAGCATAAAGTGTGAAAACTATTCAGAAAACCCTGAAACCATCAACCTCAGTTCACCTGATGCATTGAAATACTTTTGTCTCCTGATGCATCGTCTTCAAAATGTAGGCTCGCCTGATTGCTATGCATCATTACTAGACATACTGAAGGTAAAGAAGGTGCAGTAAATCCCAGCTGCTTTGGTCTGTAAACCGATGGTTTGCTTGCAGAACTGGTTTTGAGATATGTAGCTTGAAATCCAGCAGGGGACCTCAGGTTAATAAAGGAGAGGTTAGTTTCTCTGAAATGTTTTCAAAAGGAGATTAAAATACAAATACCTTGCTGTGTGGCTGTTGGCCAGCAGAGGGCAGAAGAGGCCAACAACATATATATTCTGTATGTACTCTATGAAGTCTCTTTAAACAATAACCAGGGTGTTGTAATAGATGCCACTCTTTCACAGACTCATCATATAGAAATTATTTGTAAGAAGATACAGCATTTACTTTACTTACTGGCTGCAGTAAGACCTGGCACATTAACCTATAAATGAAACCGTTAACTATATTATCAAATCCATTTTCATGCAAATACAACTGGCCATATGGCACACTGCTTTCAAGCACCTGACAACCTGTGCATGCTCAGACTTGCCAACGATGTCCTACGATTGACTTATGGCATGTTTTAAACAGAGAATACCAACTTCTACCCTCCAAAAGAGTATTTCTTTAAACACAACAGGCTGAAATAACCATATTTTTACGTAAGACTGTGGTGTTGCTAAACCGAAATCAGCGTAATGCTAAACTGACGGCCCGTCTACACTACAGGCATAAAAAAATCTTGAAGCTGGGCGTGTCTGAAGCTCCCAGCTTGCACGCGGTTTGATTGGCTAGCGCTTGCAATGGCGGGATTTGCATAAACGGGATTTGATTGGCTGATGCCAAGCATCGAGCCTCAAAAGTTGAACATTGTTCAACTTTTTGAAATGCAAATTGAACATTGTTCAACTTTTGATGCCGATAGATTCTCGTGATCCTTGCAAAGCCATGCCTTGATCCCCACAATGCAGTTCGGCGAAGATTAAAAATCTTCTACGTCACCCCATTGAAGTGAATGGGCGAAGCGTTGAAAGCATTTTTCGATGCCTGTAGTGTAGACGGGCCGTAAGATTTGAATGTGATATGTTAAATTGTTATGACTGTTTGAAGGTGTTTTAATACTAACTAACATAAATGTGAAATGTGTAACTCTCTGTTCATATTGATGTTTGTATATCTTGATCGGAGCCGCATAACTGTTTGGGGATTGTTTTGCATCTATTTGTAGTTGTTTAGCATCATGTAGTTGCTTTGTGTCTATTTTTAGTCTTTATATATTTATTTGTAGTCCTTTTGGATGTTTTGCATACTGTAGCGATCTGCATTTATTGTTCAAGTGTTCTGTTAACTGTTTGTGTCAGGCTTCTGTGAGGAGAGCAGGTAGGGGCGGGGTTGGGGAGCAGAGGGTTTGGTGTGTGTGTGTCTGTGTGGGCGCGTGCAGGAGAGTGAGAGGTTGGCGCGAGAGGAGAGAGAGTGAGAAAGGACGGATGAGAGACGTTGGTTGTTAATAAACCTCTTTAACTTGAGAACGCTTCACTCGTCATTCCGACACGTCCGGGTGGACGTTACATTGGTGTCAGAAGTAAAAAAACAACAACAAAAAAAACAGAGTTTTATCCGCTAATCGCCGGTAGCCGCAGCTAGCACTGACTCGGCTAACGTTAGCTCTGCTTCATCGGCGGTAAATAATGGAAGCACAGATGAACCGGACCGGAGCTCGTCCGAAAGTCAAGGAGGAGATGGATGGCTTATGGCGTGACTCAGAAGACAATTTATGGCGTGAATTAAATGCTGCTGCCGGTTTCGACTCGGCCGGCGGGAAGCGGCACGTCGGCGCAGGGACCTCCCCCGGGAGTGGCGCGGCGCCGGTTGTAAACAATGATGGCGGCGCCCGGCTCCAAGTTAAAACACCGAAATACAACGGTAAAGCCGACTGGGAAGCCTTCCATGCCCAATTTGAACTGTTATCACGGGCTGTGGGCTGGTCTGAGGACAATAAGGCGCTCCAGCTGGCCCTGTGTATTACAGATGAAGCTTTATCCTGTTTGCTACTGCTCAGCCCGGCGGAAAGAACTGACTATGGGGCCTTGGTTGGGGCTCTGAAGCGGCGGTTTGGACAATGCAGCCAGCCTGGGGTGCTGCGTTCGGAGCTGTCAAGCAGACAGAGACAGCCGGGTGAGCCGCTCCGCATATTGGCTAATGACATTGAAACCCTGGCGAGAAGGGCATACAGCCACATGTCCCCTGAGGTGCAGAGCGAGCTGGCTAGGGACCAGTTTATCCGGGCCATAACCCCCAGGGAGCTGCGCGTCCAGACACAACTGGCACATCCCCGCTCTCTGCAGGAAGCACTGGAGCTGGCGTTGGAGAGAGAGGTTGTAGGAGGGGCGGCAGAGAGCACGCACACGGGAGGCGGCCCGGTTGTGAGAACGGTAAGACAGGAGGAGCCAGGACAAGAGAAACCAGCATGGGCGGCTGAGTTGACTGAGCTAATCCGTGCTATGGCACTGCAATCGCCGCAGGGCAGCAACCTTCCTCGTCGGGGTCCTCTGGTGTGTTGGGGGTGCGGCCAGGTCGGCCATATTAGCACAAGGTGCCCCATGAATGCTGATATTCAGGGAAACGCCCCCGGGTCTGTGTAAATGGGACGTCACAGACCCCCACCGTTGGGTCCCATCGTGCCTGGTCTCCAGTGGACAGAGCCCAGCTGCACGGAGGGGGGAGCGGGGCTCCGCTTCCCCCAGAAGCAAACGACATCGCAGAGTCTGTGAGGGTGGTGGGCTGGACTCACGCGGGGGATTTCTGCCATGTCCCCGTCACCCTGGCAGGGGCCCCATGGACGGCCCTTGTTGACACCGGCTCCACAGCAACACTGATGAGACCGGACGTGGTCCCAGCGGGGACACGGTTGACACCCACTCTGGTGAAACTGCGAACAGTAACCGGTGAGCTAGCCCCTATGCTTGGGAGAGGGGTGGTGGTTATACAGGTGGGGGGGCTGTCAGTGTCTGTTAAGGTGTGGGTTGCGGCAGTACAGGACTCCTGCATATTAGGACTTGACTTTCTGCGGGTTGCACGCTGTGTGCTAGACCTGGGGAGGAACACGCTGGCCTTTCCAGGGGGTCCCACAGTTGAAATGGTGCACCCCACACTTGCCACGACACCACACCCACCTACATCAAGAGTGACTGAAACACTTCCCCCACCCCAAACCCCCCCCCCTTCAGCCATGCCCCCTGTCATCAATGCTAACCCCAGCCCCAACCCCACACCCCGTACTCCAGTTGATGTACGGCCCCCGGCCCCGGAACAACAACCTGCAGCTCTAAAGGGGGACAGACGGGCGGCAGTGAAGGAGGTGTGGAAACGCAGCTGTGATGACTTAAAACCCGAGCAGCGGGAGGAACTGTGGCAAGTGCTGTGGGAGTTTAAGGACATTTTTGCTCTGACAGAAGAGGAAGTGGGCCTGACACACCTGGTGCAGCACGATATCGACACGGGCGACGCACGGCCCGTCAAGACACGCCCCCGCCGCCTTCCCCTGGCCCATCAGACAGCAGCAGACAGCGCTATTGATGAGATGCTGTCAGCTGGCATTATTGAGCCCTCTGACAGCCCCTGGGCCTCGGGGGTTGTGATGGTCAATAAGAAGAAGAGTTCAAAGATGAGGTTTTGTGTGGACTACAGACCGCTGAACAGTGTGACCAAGAAAGACTCATACCCGCTGCCCCGCATAGATGAGTGTTTGGACTTGGTGTCTGGCTCATCCTGGTTCTCCTCTTTAGACCTGCGCAGCGGGTATTGGCAAGTTCCCCTCAGCCCAGAAGCCAGATCAAAGACAGCTTTTTGCACTGGGAGGGGGCTGTGGCAGTTTCGAGTCCTCTCCTTCGGCCTGTGCAACGCTCCGGCCACGTTTGAGCGGCTGATGGAAAGGGTGCTCGCTGACGTTCCCCGACAGGAGTGCCTGGTCTACCTGGACGATATCCTGGTCCATGGTAGCTCCTTCCAGGCGGCTTTAGGAGCCCTGCGGCGGGTTCTACAGAGGATAGCAGCAGCGGGGTTGAAGCTCCACCCCGACAAGTGCTGTTTCTTGAGGAGAGAGTTGGAGTTCCTGGGGCACCGAGTCGGAGGAGAGGGCATCAGCACGCTGGAGGAGAAGGTGCGGGCAGTAAAGGACTGGCCAGCCCCCATCAATCTGCGGGAGCTGAAGAGCTTCATTGGGTTAGCGTCGTACTACAGGCGGTTCGTGCGTGGCTTCTCTTGCATAGCTGCACCCCTGTTCCGCCTGCAACAGAAAGACTGTGATTTTGCTTGGACTCCAGAGTGTGAGCTGGCCTTCAGCTCTTTAAAGAAGGCCTTGACGGAGTCTCCCATCCTCACTCCCCCAGACCTCAGCCTACCGTTCGTCCTGGATACGGACGCCAGTGACGTCGGGATGGGGGCGGTGTTGAGCCAGGTGGGGCCTGGGGGGGAAAAAGTGGTGGCGTATTTCAGCAAAACCTTCAACAAAGCTGAACGGCGCTATTGTGTGACACGCAGAGAGTTGCTGGCAATTGTGAGAGCAATCAGCCATTTCAGGTACTACCTGTGTGGCCTGTCCTTCACAGTGAGGACTGACCACGCAGCCCTCCAGTGGCTGATGTCCTTCAAGGAGCCCGAGGGACAGATTGCACGCTGGCTAGAAGGACTGGCGCCGTACGTCTTCACAGTGGAGCACAGGGCGGGGGTTCGCCATACCAACGCTGACGCCCTGTCCCGGCGCCCCTGTGCTCCCAGCGGCTGTCGGTACTGTGAAAAGAGAGAGGACCAAGAAAAGGAGCTCTGTGCAGAGGAGGAGCGAGACCACAGGCATAAACCAGCCGAGCCGGTCTGCAGAGGTGCACGGATCATCGACTCACCCGAATGGAGAGCGCGGCAGGAAGAGGATGCTGACCTACAGCCAGTGCTGAGGTGGGTGGAGTCAGGACAAAAGCCACTGTGGAATGAAGTTGCTGGGTGCTCGCTTGCCACCAAAGGACTGGTTGCAAAGTTTGAGGCTCTCCGGACGAAGGATGGAGTGCTGCAGAGAGCCTGGAAAGAGCCTGCAACGGGGGAGGAGAGGTGGCAGGTGGTGGTCCCCAGGGCGCTGAGGGAAGAAGTGCTTAAGGCCTCCCATGGAACTACTGGGGCAGGACACTTTGGGGTCTCCAAAACCTTGCGTCGACTCCGCCAAAGCTGTTACTGGGGCCAGCTCAGGAGAGATGTTGAGGACTTCTGCCGCCGCTGCGACCTTTGTACGGCGTACAAAGGTCCCACTGATCAGTCACGTGCCCAGCTTCAGCAGCTAGCGGTGGGGGCCCCGATGGAGAGGGTGGCGGTGGACATAATGGGCCCATTCCCGTGCACAGAGAAGGGGAACCGTTACGTCCTGGCCGCCATGGACTATTTTACAAAATGGCCAGAGGCGTATGCTATACCAGACCAGGAGGCGGTGACCGTTGCAGGTGCCCTGGTGGAGGGCATGTTTGCCAGATTTGGAGCGGCCGAGGTCATTCACAGCGACCAAGGAAGAAACTTTGAGTCGAGGGTGTTCGCCGCTATGTGTGACCGGCTGGGCATGCAAAAGACGCGGACTACTCCTCTGCACCCGCAGAGTGACGGACTGGTCGAACGGTTCAATAGGACTCTGGGAAAACAACTCGCTATCCTCACCGCGGAGCATCAGCGTGATTGGGACATGCACCTCCCTCTTGTTCTTTGGGCCTACAGATCGGCTGTGCAGGAGTCCACCTCATGCACACCGGCCCTGCTCATGCTGGGGCGAGAGCTGCGGACACCAGCAGAAATGGCTTTTGGCCGACCCCCCGACACACCAGCGGTTCCTCCGGGACCGGAATATGCCAGGAGGCTCCAGGATAGAATGGAGTCAGCACATGCCTTTGCCCGCGATCAGCTGCAGAAGGCGGGCATGAGACAGAAAAGAAACTATGACACGAGGGCTAGAGGGGGGGACTTCAAGGCCGGGGACCTGGTGTGGGTGTATAGTCCAAGAAGAAAGAAGGGCCGGTGCCCTAAGTTGGACTGTCACTGGGTGGGCCCTTGTGAGGTGCTGGAAAAGCTGGGAGAGGTGGTCTATAGGGTCCAGCTGCCGCCTAGAGGGAGACGGGTGGCCCTCCACAGGGACCGGCTGGCCCCATACAGAGGCGATGCACATCCGCGGCCTAGACCCCCAGCATCGTCTAGGAGAAACCAGACAGTCACTTCCCCCGATTCACTGACTGTGTCCCCTGCTGACCCCCCACATTCACCCCCACCCCCAAACTCACCCCCTGTTCCGGGACAGGATGTTCCAAGCCGGCGAGCGCAGCCGCCTGTGTTCACTCCAAGGCGGCCTCAGAGACCAAGAAGAGCCCCGGGCCACCTCAGAGACTTTTTATGCATTCCCTCGGGGCGAGGGACTTAGTAAGGGGGGGGCAATGTAGCGATCTGCATTTATTGTTCAAGTGTTCTGTTAACTGTTTGTGTCAGGCTTCTGTGAGGAGAGCAGGTAGGGGCGGGGTTGGGGAGCAGAGGGTTTGGTGTGTGTGTGTCTGTGTGGGCGCGTGCAGGAGAGTGAGAGGTTGGCGCGAGAGGAGAGAGAGTGAGAAAGGACGGATGAGAGACGTTGGTTGTTAATAAACCTCTTTAACTTGAGAACGCTTCACTCGTCATTCCGACACGTCCGGGTGGACGTTACAATACATTAAGAGTATATTTTTGGTTGTTTTGCGTCTATTTCTGGCCATTAAGCATCTCTTTGAAGTCGTTTTGGGACGATTATAGAGATATTTGATGAACTCTTTGCCCCCTGGGCCTGTGCCGGATAAGCCTGTTACAGTGTAATGAAAGAAATATATCTTTGTCAACATAATTAGGTTTGTATGACAGAGAAAGAGTGGGGAAGGAGGTTGCACGCTTGTCATTTGGCACGTAAAAGCCACAGCTTGAGTGTGTGTGCATGTATATGTGATTTTACAGATTGTGCCTCATGTCAGCATGTGTGTGTACAGCAACATGGACGATAGATGGATGAGTTGCTCTGCAGAGCTGAACCCACCTCTGGGAGGAACTGTGTCACAACACGGCTGACTGAAGACAACACAATACACACACACACACACACACACACACACACAGACATTTCATGCTACTCTGTCACACTCACACTGCTGAGCATTTATCTCCCAGCCTCACTGGGGGAAATTAACTTCCACATTTGTGTCATAACTTGCAGCCTTAAAGCAAGATGAATCCTAAACAGAATTCAATAAAATGCTCAGACTTTCTGTGTGAAATGAGGATATGATAAAAGATTCTGCCCCAGTTCTGTTTCATTTGTTTGCGACTGCCTAGTTTATAATGTATTCCCCCTCCTTTTGTTTTGCCTCCTTCGCACAGACTTCCTCCTTTTCCGTCCTACTTCCATTTCAAATTCACACTGCCAGCAGCCCTCATAATTACATTTTGGAATGACTCATCTAGGTCTGGGAAATTAATCCACAGGCTTACAGGATCCAAACCGTTACAAAGGGAGATCCCTGGAAGACTCAACAGCACGCAAAAGGGAACAGAGAATGGAAACATGCTTGAAAAAAAATAGAAACTGCAAGTTATGGAAAAAGGAAAGAATGAAAACAATTCTTGGCTGCAATGCAAACACAGTGAATAGAGGCTAAAACAATAGAATAGAAAGTGATGAAAGTAGGGCAACTTGCTACTAAATGGAAAGCTTTTCACAAGCTATTTCATGCATGTACATTAACCACATGCATGCATTTACAAGCCTTCAGAGCAAATGAAAGTATTATTTCCACTCATCCTAGCAGAGAGAACAAGTATGTCTATATTCATAAAGATCTCGGGAAATATTCGGTGAAAAATGGGCCAAATATTCGGCTCTCCCTCGGCTGACTTTGCAGTAATTGAGACACCATCCGCAGCAGACATGTGGAAATGGGAGCCGTGTGTGTGCGTGTGCGTGTGCGTGTGCGTGTGCGTGTGATGGTATTTATTAATCCGCCAATACTAGATGAGTCAGCGCAGTAGCCTCGGAGCTGAAATTTAGAAAATACAGTCTCAAGATTTTCCATGATTGAGCAGTGGCACTAGCACAAGTGATCCTGTCTCTCTCTGTGTGTGTGTGTGTGTGTGTGTGTGTGTGTGTGTGTGTGTGTGTGTGTGTGTGTGTGTGTGTGTGTGTGTGTGTGTGTGTGTGTGTGTGTGTGTGTGTGTGTGTGTGTGTGTGTGTGTGTGTGTGTGTGTGTGTGTGTGTGTGTGTGTGTGTGTGTGTGTGTGTGTGTTACATTTTGGGTCAGTTCCTACGGGTTGTAATATGCATCTTTGATGTATGAGAGCTCCCCCCCTGTTCCCTGTTTCACTTCCTTGTTCTGTCTCTCATGTCAACGCTTGGCAGGCTGACAGTCTGGTTGGCAAATTCTATCTGCATCAAAAGGAGGGTGGCCAACTCAAAGTGCATTAATCCCAAAGTACAGGAATGTTTTCATTATCTTAAGAAGTATCGTGTCATAAACTGAAGTGATTGCTAAAAGGCAAAGGATTGGCCATCATATAAATAAGGTGGTTTTTTTATAAGGGGCCCTACTATGCCCATGTTCAGGTTTATATATTTGTACTTTGTGCCTCTAGTGTGACATGTCTCTATGCTTCAATGTTCAAAAAGCTTTTTCTCATACTGCCTGTGCTGCAGCACCTCTTTTCACCCTCTGTCTGAAACCAGAGCCCAGTCTGCTCTGATTGGTTAGCTGGCCGGTTCTGTTGTGATCAACTGCCAGTGAGGTCTTAGCCTATCACGTACATGAGTTTGAGCGCTAGCCAATAGAAGCGCAAGTGTTACATTGAGATGTCATCATGATATGGAAGTAAACAATGGAATCCAATGGAGGCCATCCTTCAATCATTTCATGACATTTCTCGATTATGGAAGTACTTTTCTATTGTATTCATTTTGGTTGTTATTTATACTACATTCAAATTGAGCTTCTCATAACTTTACACCACACATATTTCCCTATCTCCGACCGGACTGCATGAATGCTTTGTGCAGCAGCTAATGATTTGTTTCCAATGTGCATGCTGCGTGTGTTCATGTGTGTGTCTGGAGTATTTTGTGTACAAAGCAAAGTTCAGCTGATAAGGCCCAGCAGTCTACCAGATGCTCGCGCCGTAAGGATAGACTAAATGTTGACTATTTCATGTCAGGAGTGGTCCTTCAGGAAGCAGATGTGATACTTTAAACACATAGATGTTTGATTGTTAACAATAGTTGTTTCTCTAGAAATCACTGATAATATCTTCTTTTGGTTAGTGATAAGGAAATGGTTGTCGGTTTAGGAGAGTGTGTTTAAAACAGTCTGACAGTGACTCAACATTTTCCCAGGTTTATTGCCTTACGGACTGAATGGGCGTGGATCTGAGAAGTCAGTTATCTGGCATGATCCATTGAGATGTAATAAGTAAAAAGAGGAGATTAACATGAGAAAGATACGCTGTTTTCTCTCTGGGAAATTATTGGGGGAGAAAAAAAAGAGTTAAACTCCTTCCTGACGGACTGGTTCTGCAGATTTGTATGATTCCCGCTGCAGATTAGTTTCATTTTTGAACCATAAATGACCTCGTTGTATCTAGGTGCCATTCTGCAAAATGATGTTTTTCGTTGAAACAGTTAAAAACCCAAAGGATTCAGTTTAGTAATAAAGGAGAAATCAGGAATTCCTCACAGGAGAAAGAGATAATAATAATAATAATAATAATGGCTTTAATTTATAAAGCACTTCATATTTGCATTCAAATCCCGAAGTGCTAACATTGTAAAAAGAATAAAAAGCAATAAATAAAAATAAATAAGTAAAAAGAATAAAATAAGATAAAAGGGTGATAATAAATAAATAAAAGGTCTAGGGAAAGGCTCTATTGAAGAGGTGGGTTTTGAGGCCTTTTTTAAAAACCTCCACGGTCTGTGATGCTCTCATGTGGTCGGGGAGAGCGTTCCACAGACTGGGGGCAGCCGAGCAGAAGGCCCGGTCTCCCATGGTACGGAGCTTAGTCCTCGGGGGTTTGAGGAGGTTTGAGTTGCTGGAGCGGGTGGTCCACACGGAGGTAAGGGGGGTGAGGAGTTCCTTGAGGTATGGAGGGGCTGTTCCATAGATACACTGGTGTGTGAGGACGGATAACTTAATTACTAAAAAAATAATAGTAAAATTGTTTTCACTGAACTTTCTCTCTGCCTTATAATCCCTTTATAATTTCAGCTCCATTTCAGATCACAGTAAGAGCTGCATAGCGTGCAACTGTAGCAAAAGAAAATAATCTGTAAACTTCTCAGTTCTTCTTTCTATAAACAAAATAAGGTTTGAATAAGGTGAAAGAAATGTAAAAGACAGCATCAGGGATCTCCTTGTGACTAAGTTTCAAAAGAGAAACAACATCATGCATCTCCTCCAACACTACTCTGCCTGCTATGGGAAGTCAAGCAAAACTACAAAAAAAATGTGAGAAAATAATCTGTTCCACACCAGAAGAAAACAAACTCTTTGTTATTTCACACCAACAGTTTGCAAAACCAGTGGTGCACCAAACAGGAAGAGTCGGCAGAAACACATTATGAAGAGAGCTGGCACTGAACTACTGGCTGCTGAAACTAAAATCACAACTGCAGGAATTCCCCTACAATGTGAACGTCCTTAGGGTTTGATGAAAGAAGGTTTTTATACTTTGTTGTGTTGTGTGTTCAGATGCAGGAAGTGAAGCTGCTGTCACCTGGAAGTGGAAGATACCAGCGTATCCCTGCTGGAAGCCCTGTCCGTGAGGAACCACTCGGTGGAGGAGGTTTTCGTTCAGGGTCAGCGAGGCGATGGCCGCCAGCAGCCAGCAGTCGCCTGAGGACACACACACACACACACACACACACACACACACACACACACACACACACACACACACACACACACACACACACACACACACACACACACACACACACACACACACACACACACACACACACACACACACACACACACACACACACACACACACACACACACACACACACACACACACACACACACACACACACACACACACACACACACACACACACACACACACACACACACACACACACACCTTATTACCTTGAACTAACATAACTAAAAGTTACCATATCACATCTAAGCGTTCACTAGAATGACAGCAGGTTATTTATGTGAAGCAGGGGTCTGACACTTACTAAAGTATATTTACTCAAGTACTGCACTTTAGTACAATTTTTAGGTACTTGTACTTTACCTGACTATTTCTGTTTTATGCTAATGACATTACACAAGCCAATATTCTACTGTTTACACCACTACGTTCAATTAACAAAAATAAGTCAGATTGTTTGTTTACAGATTCAGATTAAAAGCTAGTACAAATATTACTGATACATTTGACTGTATATGATTCTGAAAAGGGCAATAAGGCATTCACTTTTGGTATTTTAAGTATAATTTGATGCCAATACTTCTGTACTTTCGCTTTAGATTTTTTACTTTTTATTTTTACAAATTAGTATTACAACTTGTACTTAAGTTAAACATCCAAGTACTTTTTCTTCGACTGCTTATTTCAAATTGAACAGACTCTCTACATCGGTTCCAATATTAGCAGAGAGCAAAAAACTATTCTCCATAAATCTCTTCATCACTCATGCTGCTGAGATAAAGCTTCCAGCTTCAGGGAAGAGCCTTGTGAAACTGTAATTTTCCCAGGAAAGAGAAGAGCCTTGAACTCTGTTTGAACAAGCTGAGCCCTCGGGGAAATGGGAAAGGCACTTGTTCCATTAAGAGAAGCGCAGAAACTACCACAGCTCCACAATAAGTGTTTTTACACTCGAATGCATGCGAGCTGAGATAGTATCAGAGGTGGATAAAGTACCCAGATCCTGTATTTACTGTAGGTACAAATATAAATACTATGGTCTTTAAATACTCCATTACAAGTATCAGCATCAAAATGTAATGAAAGTACAGGGGAGTAAAAGTACTCATTCTGCATAATGGCCCATCTCAGTTACATAAAGTACGGAAGTATTGTCTGCTAATTGTAAATCAATAGTAAAAGTATGCAAAATGGCTCTTTCAAAGTATTATATGATCAAAGAATATTGTATCATCTTGTTTGTATCACATGGACAAGCCTTTTAATCTTGTCATTTGTAAATTAGGAGCCAATTGTAGAGACGTTGTTAAACACAGTATTGATAGGTAGTATAATCATATTATATCAGGATATCATGTGTTTTTATATAAAAAGTAAATTATAGAGTGTTAAATACATCTACTGCAGTAAGACGTACAATATTGCCTCTGAAATGCAGTGGAGTAGAAGTATAGAGAAGCATTAAATGGAAACTAGAAAAGGCATTTCCTGCTGAAAATGCGTGTGAATGCTGTAAACTGTGTATATTTGTTACTGAATTTAGCTGAAAATGCAGAAAAAGCTGAATATGTTATTAGCTGAATGGTCTCTGTAGCTGCTTTTAGCTACAGAAACCAAGTAAGTGTGTTGTTGAACTTAGCGGAGAAATGCAGAAAAGTGAAATGAGAATCAAAATTGTTACAGCTCAAATGCATTGCAATGACTTTGTTGAAAACTTGAAAGTGAAATGTTAAACTGGAAGAGTAGGAAAAATAGTGAAGAAGCTTAATATTTAAAAAAGAAAAAGGTATAAACAATCAAATTTATAGCCTCAATGTCCTGAAATAGCTGAATAATGTAATAGTTGAATGGTTTCTGTAGCTGAAGGCTGAATGAGTTAGATATTAAATGTAAGTAGTAGTGAATGAATGTGTATTAAGAAGAGAAAAGAAACTAAAAACGCTTTGAAAAGCAGCAGAATATTTTGAAAACGTTTCAACTAAAACCATACGTCACCAATAATGTATAAAATATGTGGAACGTGTTGAAGTCAGTATGAAGTCTCCATCAGACAGAAAAGATTAGGCTGAGACAGTCTGTGTGTTTGTGTTTGAGGTGACAACGTTATCAAACACCTCTGTGTGTAAGCCCAGAGATCAGAGGTTACCATAGTGACGACATTATCAAACACCTGTGTGCAGACATCAAAGGTTACCATGGAGATGTGCAGTGAAAGGAGAGCCTTTCCATTGATCTGAATGAGAGATAAACCTCTTACATTTCTAACTATAGTTTAAAAACGGTAGCCGCTTTCGGTAAAATGTCAACGCGTGGACATGTCAGGACCGCGAGGAGCATCTGAATCTGCTTTTTGTGCACTTTCGGGTCAATAATGTGGCATTTGTGACAGATTTACTAAAAAGGTGTGCAGCTGGTGCTCTGAGGACAGATCAGGCTGAATTTACAATGGGCTTTAATGGAGACATGTTGAAAGTTTTCATGCCCTCAGGAGGCATTTTGTTTAATTTTTCAACCTAGGAGAGGTTTTCCTAAGTTTTTCATGAAAAACGATGTCCAAGGAGTGTAGGGTTTGGGAATTATGGCAGGTTTAAAACTTTTTGGGGGCGAATTTCAAGCTCTCCTCCACTCTGTTGTGAGATCAAAGCACTCTAGACTTAACGAGTGGCGCAATACACATTAATGTTAAAATCTGAAAAAGGCCTCTTTGACAAGCTCCAAACTAAGTTAAATATCTCAAAAGATATCAGGAAATATGTGGAAGGAGTAGCATTTGTATATTTCAAAAAGTAAAAATGTCAAAAACAAGAAAAGTCATAGCACACATGATCTGAAGGAGCTGAACATTTTAATATTTGAACGGTTTCTGTAGCTGAAAGTATGTTGAAGGAGTAGCATTTGGCGCACGGTGTAGTTAAAAGAGGAGTTGAAGGTTCCTCCCATTGAGTTCCATGTTAAAAAAAAGAGTTTACATATGTATATGGGGAGGTGTGTGGTGCAGTGGGTTGTGAGTTGGTGTTCAGATTAGTGGGTCACAGGTTCAAACCCTACTGCAGTTAGCATGTCGTTGTGTCCCTGAGGCACTTCACCCCAAATTGCTCCTGTGGGGATTGCCCACAGTATTGAGTATGTAAGTCGCTTTGGATAAAAGTATCTAACAAGTGACATGTAATGTAATACCCACATACATGTATATACAAAAAACTAAAAAAACATCCATTCATAGTCCCCCCTTTCTTCCTAAATTTGTGTCTTAAGTTCAGCTATGTAGGCTATCACAGAGCCCCAGACAGACCTTTCTGAAGAGCCCCTCAGGTTATATTTAATCTTCTCCAAGTTCAGGTATAACATTAGATATTCAAGCCATAGAGATGCTTTAGGTGCTATTGAGGATTTCCATTCAAGGAGTATTCTTCTACGTGCTAATAGAGATGCAAAGGCTATACTGCTCTTAGTTTTCCTCCTCATCATTCGGTGGCCAGGTAGTGCTCCAAAAATGGCAGTCTCTGCACACGCTGTCAGTACCACGTCCAAGGCCTCAGCGAGGTGTTTGAAAATGCTTGTCCAGTATCCTTGTAGGCGAGGACAAGACCAAAACATATGAGTCATGTTTGCTGGTGACATGTGACACCTGTTACAGGTACCCGTGACATTAGGGTATATTTTGGAAGGTTTAGAGTTGGTGTAATAGATACGGTGGACAACTTTAAGTTGTATACGATTGAGCCTGACAGGACGTACACTCTCGCTAATGCGCCATCCCAGACATCATCATCTATTTCTTGGACTAGTTCATCTTCCCAATCTTGTTTGATTTTACCAAGAGATGTTTCTGTGAGACGGGAGATGGAATTGTAAATTCTTGAAACCAGACCTTTTTCGGTAGTTAGAGTGTCCAGAATTGAGTCAGTTATTGAATCCGGAGGGATATTGGGAAATGAAGGGTCATTTAGTTTAACCCAGTTACGGACCTGGAAGTATGGGTACTATGGGTACATGTATTATTGTTATTATTCTTTATTTCCTTATATTTTGATATTTGAATGGTTTCTGTAGCTGAAAGTAGGCTGAAGTTATCGGACGGCAAAATATTGGTTGGAAGAAGAAGAAGAAGATGAAGAAGAAGAAGAAGAAGAAGAAGAAGAAGAAGATTAAAGAACAGAATAACTATAGTCGACAGCGTTCCACTAATAAGATGAAAAGGATACTTGAGAAACTTAGTTAGATTCCAAAACAGAGATCTGTTTTGTGTTATCTAAAAGTTGATTGGTCTATTCTCATATCTTGAAAGTCAAGGGAGCTTTCTGTTTCATTATAGCTGGTGTTTATACTGCTGGTTAATGATACACAGGACTTTTATATGAAAAGTAATTATGAAATATGGCTGTATTTACACTCGTATCTATCATATAATCCCCTGATAGCAGAAGGTGGCTCAGCCAACAGATAGCCTCGTGAATAAAGATAAAAAAACAAAGTGAAGCATCGTGTTTTCCGGCTCCACATTTTTGGGGTTATTGTTTTGCAATCCAGCCGCTACTCTGGGAGTGAGGGGGAGGGGGTTGAGGCTGGGTAAAGTATTGCATTTGGAGATGGGGGATGTCACTTCCTCCACTCAAACAGAGAGGGGGGGTGGCCTTGTTTACAGATGTGCGGCAGAGAAACAAAGCATGAATTATAGATGCAGCTCTGTGTCGAGCAGGAAACATCTCAGGCTATGAACTGTTCACGTTCCTTAAGGCTGTACATCTCCATCTGACACTCTACTGTCTCATCAGCCATGCTTCAATCCTTACTGTACGCAATATGGCTATGGTCTTATTTACACATGGAAGGTGGGTTCTTGACATGGATGCATTTGGAGCTGATAAATAATATTCTATATGCATTGATGTTCTTTACTTTTGACTAAATATCATGATTTACAATATTTGAATTGTGCTTACATCAATTGTACACATTAAGACAGTTAAGTGGTACTTCTTAATCTTTTGAAACAGTTATTATGTGGCTCTGGAGAGGCTTAATTCGGAGAAAAATAACCTGTGGCAATGGCACAAATTAATATAGAGAATTATGATAACAAATCCAAAGGAGAGAAACAAAAATATATAGAAAAAAACTAAAATAGTGAACAAATATGTACAATTTATCTGTTTAAAAATGCTAAATAAATTATAAAAATGTGTAAAATAAATTATAAAAAATTGAAAAGTGCAAAGAAAAGAAGTTGTAAAAGAAAACTAGAACAGTTTAATTGCTAAAGTATGTTTACAAGTCTCACTCATCAAATAAAATGAGAATAGAACGTTTACATATTTGTATTTATTTCCTGCATCAGGAAATGGGATTGTAACCATTTGCATGCCTCTATTCAATCACCTGTTTGTTCCGGCTTTCATCAGCATTTCTCTCTTTTTACAGGATTACATTTTAAGTTTTTACTCTCCTCTCCTGACCTTTAATAGCTGGATGATGCAGTAGTTAGAGTGAAACAGATGGGAACTCACCCAGAGATCCCTGACAGATGTCTGTGCGAGTGGCTCCGTCTACAATGAACTCGGGGCGCTTGCAGAACTCCTGTTGAGAGAACAAACACAAACAAACAAATAAATGATTGCTTGTAGATATCCATTTTACAGGCTCACAACATGAGCAGTGTTTCTCATGCTGACTGCGATGACTATTCACAGAAAGTACACAATGCATGGATTACACAGGTTTCAACACATCACAATGTCAAAGAAAACCTCCACAGTATGCTTTAAGATTGCTTTCTGATGCAGAACATACATTTAAACTCCAGAAATAAGTCTCAAATAAGTCTGTTTTAAGTTACAGGATATCTGTTTTACAGGCCTATCTTACAGCATTTAATTGGTCACAATAGGTAAAGCACAGGTGTTACTAATAACGCTAACAAAGCTCTGTTCTGTTCTGCTAAATAGAATTCAGCCCAGATTAGTTTAATTGTTTAAAGCAGTGCTTTTCATACTGTTAGTCGAAATGTCTTCCATTTAAAAAGGTCTATTCATTGTTTTTTAAGCTAAATTGACGAGTAACCACTGGTTTACTTGTTAGTTTTCTTATACATATCGGTAATGTCTCTAAACGTGCTTATTATGCAGATTATGAAGTAGACACTTCAGTGTGTGTCTCCTGTCCGCGTTCTCCTGAGTATTTCCTGCCTCCTAAACCATCTACGACTCAGCATGTATAGCGTGAGAAACCTGCCATGGAGCTATAAAAATAAATATTGCATTTATTCCTGTGCACCGCAAACACACACAGTTGTAAACACACCATTGTGCACATGGTTGAATTCACAGAAACACTCAATCACACACACACACAGGCTTAAAGGGACAGTTCGTATTTTTGAATTGGGTTCCCAACCTTCATCGATCTATTAAGTAGATGGCAGTGAAAACGTCCCCGGTTTTCAGAAACAGACCAAGTAAAAAGCAAAAAGCTAAGCAATGTACTGCTGTAATGGAAACCGCATCAAAAAGTATTTTAGAAACCTAAAAATTAGTATTAGTTTACGATACATTTTGAATATTTTCACTGATTTCTCTTCCTGTCAAACAAGCCCTTCCAATTAAATTACAATATAACTGATATTAGGTGGCTTGAATATGTTTATTGCCAATAGTATATTGCTTAGCTTCCTGCTAGTACTCCTCTCTGGTTCTCCAAAGTAAGAGCATGCAAACCACCATCTACTACACTTACTATAAATAAGTACCCCCATGTAACCCCTCTTCAAAAACCATCCCTTTAAGTTCTCTTTTTCAGGTTCAATCAGAGCACAGATTTAGGGGGAAATGTGAACACCATGTACGATGTCTCTTGTGCGGCGTAAATATTAAAGATCCTGATGTGCAGACTGGGCTCATGCATTTTAAAACATCAGTACTTTATCGAAAAAACGACACTCCGGGAAGCATTAGATTCACAGCAGCACACGTTAACACACTAGTGGTTTACACGCAACACACAGCAGCTCTCGAGCTAACACGACCCCCTGAGATCACGACTTGGCTCTCTGCTCTATTACTGCAGCGACCTGTCACGATATGTGCAAATCAAACCGTAATGGGTTTCTTCAGGGCAGCCGTGATAACACATAATGAAGACAGGGAAGGATTGGAGGTTTGAGGAGATACTTGGGCCAATGAAAAGCAGGAAAAGAGTAAGAAACCTCTCCGACACACTCCTGACTGGTGTTGCGGGGAACATTCAAATGATATGGACCAATCATCCCGGGCAGAACATTTTGTTGCCAAGCAACAGATGAAATTCAAGCAGAGGAAGAGCTGCTTGGGATGATGAAAAAATATTCTAGCAGGTAATAAAAAAGTTGGACAGATAAAATAAGAGTTGCCTGCTCACTGCCAGAGCTATAAGTCAATGTCTGAGGGATTTTATGAAATCATCACGTATAAAGTTAGTTTAGCTTTCTCACAAACTCTTAAAGTAAAAAGGGCAATTGCCTCTTATTTGCATGTTATTGTCCATGTGCTTATTATTGGATATACTATACAGTATGTTAAGTTTACATATGATCATAAATTGCCGAAAAATCCAAAAAAGGGCCCATTATCTAAAATGTTCAAGATTCAACAATCGTAGGATTTATTTTGCACAATTTTTAAGCTTGAAAGGTCACCTATTGTGCAATATCCACTTGTTCATGTCTTTTATACTTAAATATGTGTCCCTGTGTAAAGAGATTCGTACGCTTCTGGAAAAAAGATTCAGATTTTGGCCACTATGTGTTTTTTTGGGTTGTGTAACCATTAGCCAATAACCACCAAATGTAACACCCGCCCACCTTATCACCTGAATCTCCTCTCAGAGCACCATTGTGTTCTTTTTAACCAAATATCTCTCAGAGGGGCGTGGCCAGCAGCAGCTAATTAGCATTTATCGCCAAAATCAACACTTTTGCCACTGGGCTGAAACAGATGGGTTTTTGGGATGCTACAATTATCTGTTTTGTATTTGAAGCCAAACACTTCAGAGACATGCTTTGGGTATATCTGAGACCTAATATATTGTTGAAAAAGAGTATAATAGGGGACCTTTAAACACTATCCACTCCAAACAAAACTCTCTTAAAAGTCTGAATTGTTAAGAAATATCCCAGGTACGACACATTTCCAGCCAAAATCAACCACACCCCTCCATTTCTCACCGTGGGCCTCATCCAGCGGACGCCGGAGGTCTTGGCGGATCTGGGGCCGAGCTCGTCGAATCCCAGAGACGATGTGACACAAGCGAACAAATGATCCTCAAACAGCCTCCCGCCCTGGAGGCACTGGGCCTTCAGATTCTCGTAGTCCTGACCCAAAAACTTCACGGCCTTGTGATTCTGTCCCAGACCTTCATCACGGTCCCACTGGCTTCTCAGCTTGGCGGCCATACCCGTGGCGACAATGGGCTCCTCCATCCTGAGCTTTTGAGAGGAACTGTAGGGTCGGCTGTCACTCTCTGTCGGACGTTTGTAGGTGTGAAACTACAATACGATGTTAGGATGTCTCAATGATTAATGTGGCAACTGTGTAGCTTCAGTTTTAATGTAAAGCCCCCGACAGTGCTTATGTAAATCTGATATGGTGTGCTAATGGCTTCAAGGCTTGATCATAAATGAGAATGAAACATTAGTGGCCATTAGGAAGCTATGAAATATTGACCAGGCTGTTGCTTCGTTGCAGTATGTGTGGTTATGCTGTAGCTGGGTGCTTCAAATGCAAGTGTAGGGGCTCCAAATGCAGAAGATTAAAGGGCTCTGGAGAGAGATGGCGAATGCAGTTCGTCCCAGTGAGAACCAATCACTTTTCTGAGGAGATGTCAACAGGAGAGGGGTGCGTCCTGGTCCCAACAGCAGATACAATCTAAAAGAAAGAAGTAAAAACATTTGAAAGTATGCAGAGATGACAGTCCATAAATAGCTCTACCTGGACAAAAGCAACACCTATATGTGACGTCTATACAGTACGTGCATTCAGGGTTTAAAAAGGCAAACGAGCCCTGCCTATTTCTTTTCAGTCAACTATATACACACATGCCAAAGGGATTAGTCACAATAGGCAGGGCCGTGCTACTTTGACTGTGTGCCACTGAATGTGTACACGGTGTCAGTCAGAAGCTAATCAGAGTAAAAGTTTAATCAGAAGAGGTGGATGGCCACTCTGTGCATGAAGGTGGGGGGGTTATTCATTGAGCAAAGGGCTAAAAAAGGGTGCTCTTTGTGTGAATGTTGATGAACAATGAAGGCAGCTCTAACCCAGAACAAGCAAAAGCTCTCTGAGGCTCTTTAATTAAGCAGAACCAGGGAGAAGGAAGTGTAAACTGTCATTATTACCATGGAAGCTCTTGACAGAACTGGAGCTTTACAACAGTTAATCTCTTTGTCTTCTTAGACGATTTTTTTTTTTTTTTTTTTCTAACACACAGAAACAGATGGTTTATTTTTAACTTCTCTCCTTTTTTTTCAAATGTATTTCAGCCCCGTCTCTTTTTTACTACAGCGATTACACTATCCAAGCTGAAAACTCTTCCTGTTTCAAGGCTCAGCCGCCTGTCAACAGAAGCTAAAAAATAGTTTGGCTCTTATTGGCTCAGAGGAACTCCATTGCTCTCCGTGCACCACACCCATTACAAACATCTCTGTTTCACTGAGTGAAAAATGTGGCTGCTAACAGAACATGTGGTTACGACATCACATTAAGATGTTCAACTTTGCAGACTGCAGTTATAATGAGAGATTTAATATGATGTCCATTCCTGCTGCTGCTAGCAAAGGGGAGTACTACAACTACTACTACTACCTAGCATGAGTACTACAATTATTTGAACTGTTACAAGGCAGTAGTACAGTAGTGCTAGCAATTGTAGAACTAGCACTGCTAATGCTACAACTCCTACTTTCACTCTAAAATATATAAAAGTTGACTATTCTGTAATTTCTATGAGTTATTATTAAACCACAACTACAGATACTTTAGCTGTCATTAATATTTTGCTACTAAACACAATTATTTTTTGTAACAGACCAAAATGTGCAGTACTGTTGAATCAACTATCAAAATTGAGGAGTGGAAGCTAACATTAGCATTGAATTTGTTTGCAGATATTTACTTTCTTAACCAAACACTTTCTGATTTAAATGAGAATTTGGCCTATATTTTCAGACTTGTTTATTCTTCAAATTAATTATTAAAAATCACTTTGGCATTGGTAACAAAAGTAATGTAACAATTATTAGTAATATGGATTCTTTGTATAAATTACCACGACATGTCATTTTTTTGTTTTGTCATAAATATTCAGTACAAATAGCCAACATAATCACATTTTAAGGCACCAAATATACCTAATGCTGAGTAGTTTATAACTAACAGTTATTAAAGGAAATTAACTCATGTACCCAACAACAAAGTAAAACATATTCCATAGGCCTACATCCCAAACATTTTGGTGGTTTTCATCTTGGCTGCGTGTTATCGGGGCGCACTCTGCCCATCGTTAGTTCAATCTGGCTGTAATGAATATTTAATTTAGCCTTGCATGTGAAATACACTTCCATGAAACCCCTCACACACACACTCCCGCACACACACACAGATATCCTCCACCTCAGTGCAGGTAGTGACATCTATGAGAAATGACAAGCAGGAGACTACACATCCAGACACAAAGAGAAGCCAGCAGCTAGAGTAAAAACCACACAATTCCAATACAGAAAAATATTCAAGACTCTGCATGAGCTTATTCAAATAGATAAGTAAATATGTGTGCACCCAAACCATAAAATAGTTTGTTTTTGTATTATGTCAAAGCTATGTATTGCATTAGGTTACATACATAAAGTGTTATTCTTAGCCTGTGTTATGCTATTTGATCAATGATAGGCAGCTTTAAATGGAAAAATATGCAGAATGACGGACACACATGAGTTTACCAGAAGTCAAACAAGGATACAAACGTCAATACAGCATGTCACTACTGCTTTTCTGCTGATGTGAGTCTGTCCAATGTGGTTTCCTTCTCACAACACACACATGAACTCAGACTGCTTATATACATGCTGCTTGCAACTAATGCCTGTGGGTGTGTGTGAGCTCCAGTGTTTATGTTGTGAGTAAGCATTTCTGACCTCCCTCTGGTGTATTTCTGCATGCAGAGTTCATATTCCAAGCACTTTGAAATGAGATACCAAAAGTGTTTGTTTCAAGCTATGGGGAAAAATAGATCTGCAGAGCAACTAGACACAAAGAGTGTCCACAAAAGAGAGAAAATGCTGACTTTTGGAGTGATCTTTATCAAAGTAGGAAGCAGCGATTCGCTTCAAACACACATATAAGGTGTCCATGTACTATTTTGAGTGGTTTAATTATAGTGGATATCAAGCCATTTAAGACTGTTTACACCCATGCATGGGTCACACAGATTAGCATGATGGTAGGTGTGGTCCCTGAGAGGAGAAACAGACAGTGTCCAGTTGTGAGATTGCAACTTTCTCAAATTGACCAACATGAACACATGTTCGACATTTTTTCGCTTCACCTCATCCCCCTCACATCAAAGATGCATACAGTGAGCAGAATAACAGCGAAAACAAGAGATTTTGCGCAACTAAACGCATGGGCACAGATCACCGTTTAATGGAGTCGCGAAAGTTGTACCCGACTGCTAAGAGTTTGCTTTACATGGGTGGTAGCAGTTTCCACAACACAAACTTTAAGATCTCCTCATTGGTGTTTTCTAAAAGTTCAGGCTATGTCAAAAGCATTTTAAGATCGCTTCCTGCAGCGCAACACAAACCAGACTGGATGAAGGAATGTTATAATTACCTTTCCGGACGTTTCCTTAAAAATGCAGTTATTTAGACATTCAATATTCAATTTGACTTTCCTTCCATGCTTAGCGTGGGCTTTACTCCCTCCTCTGCTCTCTAACAGCGTATTTCTTTAGAAACGCCCTGCTTCTGCCCTGATCTATATGATCAAATGTGCAGACCTCACACTGCGTCTGCGCAATGCCCGCTAGACATAAAACACACTACACCGAAGAGGAGGGCTTTATTCTCGCAGCTTTCATGAAGTTGATTCGCCCCTGATTTCTGCCCAAAGCTGTGCAGTGTTGCCGGGTTGAATAATAACTCACTGTAGGTAATTACATTGACATGATATAAAGTTTTCACAATAAAAAACCGTATTGTGCCTGGAAACCTCCCCCTTTTCAGTGCTTGAATGTGACAAATGATATGTTATGTTGATCTTCTGATTTTAAATTCCGTTATCCTTAATTTTAGAGGAAAATATTGCCCTTAATGTACAACATTATTGCAGATTGCAGCATCGCCTAATGATATATTATACATTCTTCAAACAAACCTTTTTAAAGCTGTGAGTAGCAAATTGAACTTAAAAGCTTCCATTAGAATCCAACTGAATGTTTTTGTTTTTTTTAAACGATGATTCAAAACGAGTGATTGTGGGCCTATTACACAAAAACTGTACATTTTAAAATCTGACAAGCCTTATTCAAGTTGTCAACACTGACCTCTAGTGGCTAAAGGTAATAAATGCAATGTTCTCTTTTTTCGGACTTCATGTCCCAGCAGTCAGTGCCACAGGATGCTTCCCGTCATGCTTTGCGCTAGTCCCGTTTCTGCGCCACTCGCGTGTTTTCTGCCGTTGTTTCATTGAGAGAACCTGAACATGGCATCCGACGGACCACCGGGTACCGACCAAGCCCCGTCCGATTTGGGCACTGCTATTGCAGCTTTGAACTCATGGACCCACCGGGAGCTTCAGACCAAGCTGGCGGAGATTGGAGCGCCTACGATGGGTAAGAAAAAAGGGAAGACGGAGAGCCATGCTGGAAGAAGGACTGTGTTTAGCTAACAGTAGCTAGCTAGTTGCTAATGTTAGCTAGCAAAACGCAAAACTATCGTTGCAATGAGTTGAGGCTAGGCCTTAGTTGTGTTTACAGTCTTTAAACGGTATATTCAGTTTCTTACTATGCAGTACATACACCAATTTACTGTGTTTAAGCAGCACTAGAAACATACATACTGTGTTGTAGCTAAACAGCTATCAATGTAGCTGTTAGCTTGCAGGCTGACTTGAATGAAGGGTCATCTAAGCCATTATACATTTTAAGTCAGTTTAGTGTTGATAGATAGATACTGTATTGCTCCCAAATTGGGAAAATATTTTGTTACAGCAGCAGTCTTTTCTGGCATTACAATATTTAAAAGGTGAAATAAAGTATACACTTCGCTAAATGAAAACATGACAACATCTAAATCAATTATTCAATACACTTTGAAACTTGGAAAACACAACCAAAATGTTACAAGTACAATGTACATTTCTTCCTGTAGTTAAGTTTGTTTGTCATTCCTCAGGTCTCAGAGAGGAGTTGACTGACAGACTGAAGGGCTACATGATTCAGGTAAACGGCTAACTCTGTGCCTTAAGTGTTAACCATGCATGCTGAAAATAATACACCTTTATTGTACAATCTAAGTCTTAGATGCTGTTGATCAAAAACTCTTAGCTCAAAACCGAATTGTGCGTCTTTCTCTGCAGACTGGGATCCTCGTCAGCAAACATAAGGATGAGAAGTCAATGGGCTCCCAGGTAAAAGCTGAATATGTGTGAAACTTTTTATATGTTCATTATTGTTTTGTCATGCACCATGTTCTCACATTGTTGATGTAAATATAGTCGGATCACACACCCTGCTGTTGGCTCTAAACAGATTTCCTGGACATGATGTTATCAGCTTTGTGTGTATTGGCTCCCGATGATGCATATTCAAATTGCATGATATATTTTCATTTTACACCTTTTTAAGGAAGTGTAATGATGTGTAGCACAAATATTCAACGCTTAAATTAAAACCCTTCAGTTGCAATGAATAAAGGAATCTCCATTCTCAAACACTTCATCATCCTCACTGTCTCTTGTGTTCCCTCCCCTCCAGATGCACGGTATCCCTCCCTTGCCCCCGATGCCCATGCCGCCCATGCCTCCTGGTATGGGCATGCTCCAGGCTATGAGCATGATGCCCGGGGGTCCCCCTCCACCTGGCATCCACATGGGCATGGAGCCCCCGGGTATGTGCCCTCCTGGCATGTCTCAGGACGATCAGCTGAAGATGGCCCAGCACCGAGCGGCCATGGTGCTGCAGCAGGAGGAGAGAGCCAAGCAGCAGGTCAAGTTCTGTTCCCTTTAAACACAATACTAAGGTGCAATCAGTTGTGAGCTTGTAGGAGTTAAAAACAACAAATCACTTTTTATTCTCAATGTATTTACAATTGGCAAACAGTACTGGCTTCTGTAACAAACACTGTTAGAAAATAGTTTTAGTACTATCTAAAAAGGTTAAAAATCTCACCTCACAACTAAAACCGTTTTCCCTTTTTCTTACACATTCGATACTCATTTTTAATAACTATGTATTTAAAGTGCCATCTCCTTTATTCTTATATCAGGCAGCGATGATGGAACACGAGCGTCATCAGCCTGGCGGCCAAATGAGAGGTATGTCAGCGATGTCTTCATAATATTCACACATCTTACCCATGCTGCTTGTTTCCTTACCCATGAAAAGTGTGTTTTTTGCACAATTCATCACCTGAGTTCATCACCTGCAAACTGTCTCGCTGCAGGTATGGATCCTCGTGGGCCGCTGCCTCCTGGTGTCAGTATGATGCCGACCCAGAAACAGAGAGTGCCCCCCCCTCCAGGAGAAGATAACAGAGAGGTAAGGAGAACCCCCCAAAGTGTTTTTATAAGTTGGAATACAGAGACTACACTGACCAAGTCTCATCTTCACAGGCTAGCTTTTAATGCTCTGTCCTTGTCATAATTGTGCTTTTACTCTTGGATTTGTTTTCTGTTGCCCTTTTGACGGCACTCGTACATACATTACTTTCCTAAATCAAGCAAAAGTTGGATTGCGCATCAGCTTTAAAATAAAGATACATTTCTAGTGTTAATGTGGACCTAGATTGTTCTTCAGGGACTCTGATCTTTTCTTGACTGACAGCGGGAGACTACCTGTGCTACTATCTTAGTTACAAACTTGTTTTGCTTCCACTACAGGCCTGGCAGAATGAGGAGGTCAGCATCAGTGGGCCAAAGATCCCTCAGGCTCTGGAGAAGATCCTCCAGCTGAAGGAGATCAGACAGGAGCAGCTCACCGACCCCGCAGGTCAGAACAGCTGATCATCAATGTTTTACTGAAACACATGCATTTGTCCGAGTGTTAGGGTGCGTTCACACCTGCCTTGCATAGTCCGGTTGAATCAAACCCTGGTGCGTTTAGCCGCTTGGTGCGGTTCATTTGGGTCGGTGTGAAAACAATCCGAGACCTCTTAAGTGAACTAAACAACCGGACTCTGGTCCGCTAAAATAGGTGGTCTCGGAGCGCTTGCTTGCGAACTCTGGAGCGGTTCATTGCTGGTGTGAACGCAGTCCGCAACAAAACATAGGAAGCCTATTTACGTGTCACAAGAACGCGGATGTCTTCAAAAATCTTTAGCGAAAGAGTCTTTCAAGACATCGGCGGTTGTTTAGTTAAAGAGTGAAGCAGAATGAAGTGTTGAACAGTGTCGTATAAAGTAAAAATTCTCCGTCAGCTACATAAAAGTAAGAACACCTGTCGTCGGTGAAACCCCCTCCTCACTGCAGAACGTCTCTCATTATACGTGTTATAATGTGTTTTAACGGACGTTGTCTGATTATATAATCATATGCGCGGGCCGCTAGAGTCTGTTGATCTCCAGATTAACAGCAGCATGAGAATAACCTGCTGAAAGTGCCGATGCTCCATGGCGGAGGCTCCGGTAGAAATTACCGGGATTTGCGTTTTTACCCCCGTAATGTCTGACCAATGGTTGAACAGCATTTCCCGTGTGAACGTATACCGAACCTTCTGAAAAATGAAACAATGTAACAAACTGTCGTCTGGTGCGCACCAGAAAACGGACTATTATGTGTGAATGCACCCTTGGACACTATGATGCTGTTGGTATGTTTTAGCATTCTGGTTCTTCTCTGATTTGTGTGCTTTCTCTTCCCGCCAGAAGAGGAAGACGATGAGGCCGGAGACATGGACCTGAACAACTCCTCTGCTCCGGTCCTGTCCGAGACAGAAGACGACGACAGTCAGATATCAAAGAAAGATGTAAGTATTTTTCTCTCACCATCTGTCACAGTAACTTGTTATATCTCAGTTGTTTTGTGCTCGAATATAGTCATTCTGAGACCAATAGAGCATAAAATCACCTTGTATATTTCAGCCATGTTTCATTTATTAATGACGCCACAAGGGTTGTTGTTCCTTAAACTAGGAATGCTCCGATCGCCGGAATCAGTATCGGCCGATCCGATCGAGTGGGCGGGGCCTATGGGGATCTTCCATTTAAAGCAGGGGTCACCAACCTTTTTGTCACCGAGGGCTACTTCAAGGGTACTGAGTAATAAGAAGGGCTACTTGTTTGATACAAACTTCCTGAATAACATAATTGCACGGTTCACCTTTAATGATAATATTATTATTAATAATAATCAGAATACATATTAATTTACTGTATGTGAAGGACTGTCTGATCACATATTAATGTTAATTATTCCTCAATAATTATTAACAATGATTTACCATTGCTATAGCAACCCCATTGTTTTGTTATGAAAATGTATCTATATTTATACACATTCTCGCGAGATCTATCAGGGGTCGTTGTAATGCTGCGTTCACACCGGACGCGACTTCGCTCTAATCGCTCGAGTTTCACCGCTGCTGCCAGCTGTGTTTACTCGCATCATTCAAACAAGACGCGCTGGCTCGGGAGCTACAACTACAACAAGATGAACATATTTGACCGTGATTTAATTGCAATACACGTTTCATAATGATACCGAAGTAACAACATACTGATACCGGTTAGTAAAAACCATGAATTAATGCTTGACAAGTCTGCAGACAAGACGGCAGGCGAAAAACCTTTTAAAATGCTTGTTTTCTGAATGGAGATTGGGTCGACCAGGCTAAGCTAACGTTGTATATGCTCATTCCACACTCATAACAATGGCCTACAGACATAAATAAACCAGCGACTGTATTCGCCATGACACAGACAGTCTGTGGTTTGTACTTGTTTAACTTTTGTCCAGTTTCTGAAAAGATATGAGGAGCTGTGATCTCTGTTTGCTAACTGCTAACAGCTAACAGCTGATGTTTTCTGGTTGAACGTCAGTGGCAGGCTGAGATCCTCACCACTGGTGTGTGTGTGTGTGTGTGTGTGGCTGGCTGGCTGGCTGGCTGGCTGGCTGGCTGGCTGGCTGGCTGGCTGGCTGGCTGGCTGGCTGGCTGGCTGGCTGAGCTAAAGGTGGAACGGAGATTTGGTGCGTGGAGTTCAACTGTGAACCTATCTGGGGTCAGAGTTCAATTTCACGCACCAAATCTCCATTTCACTTCAATATGTACATACAAAATGTGTGCTTTTAAAATGTTATATTCAATATTGTCATTTTAAAAAAATAAAAAGGTATTCATTAATGGGTTCATTCTCTGGAGCTTCCACAACAACAACCAACATAATTATTACATTCAAATGAAGTTCATTATTCAAGTTTACATTAACTTTGGATAATTCCTCTCTCTCTCTCCTGACAGCCTGTCAGTATCTCATGCAGCTCGCTGATCCAGTAATGAGTGACCCGACAGTGAAGAATAAACATATGTATAACTAGTTCAGCTTGTTCCAGAGGTAGATTAAATAGCTAAGTGTGTTAGGTCTAACTCTTAGTGTGTGTGTTGCTCCGCTCACTGGTCTGTCACAGCGGGCGGAGCTGCAGTATTTCTGCTTCACACGTTGCATACCGCTATTTTACGGTCTTTTTCGGACACCTTAAAATACTGCCAGACCGGTGAAGCCATTTTGGCGAGCTTGTTTTGCCGCGCACTGAGAAAAGTGTCATGTATTTTACGTCATGCGATCGGCATTTTTAGAGAGCACCGATCGATCGGCAGAGAGTGAGTATCGGCCGATATCGCTCGGAGCATCCCTAACTTAAACTCACCTCAACTGAAGAAATAGGCCTTCTGCATATGACAGTGCTGTAATCCCAAGAAATAAAAATACATAACAATGCAGAGAGAACCATGTTTTTTCCTATATATGTTTTTGGAAACTCTTAATTTTACAATTTACCGACCAACCATCCCTTTAGAAAAACCGCAGGCGCAGAAACCGCAAGAAGAAGAGCAAGAAGAAGCGGGCGCTGGAGAAGAAGGAGCACGCGGAGCAGCAGCAGGAGGAGCAGAAGAAGGATGGCAGCGATAAAGATAAAGACTCGGAGAAGGAGAAGGAAAAGGAGAAGGAGCCCGAGGTGGAGATCGAGTACATCACAGAGGAGCCGGAGATCTACGACCCCAACTACATCTTCTTCAAGAGGATCTTCGAGGCGTTCAAGGTGCCCACAGAGAACTATGGACCTCCTGTACTGCTTCTGAATATGATTTCCTTTGTGCTGTAACGCTGTTTGTTTTCTCTCAGCTGACCGACGACGTGAAGAAAGAGAAGGAGAAGGAGCCCGAGAAGACGGAGAAGCAGGAGACCGCCGTGCTGCGGAAAAAAGGCTTCGAGGACGAGAGGAAAGACAGCGACGACAGTGATGATGTTCGTATCCCTCTTTTGATCAAATGGAGCATCAAGAAGAAAACCCCCTTGCATGTATAAACATTTGACCTTCTGTTTACAGGACATGAGACCAGATCTACCCAAACTGTCCAAGAAGAAGATGAGGAGGATGAACAGGCTGACTGTGGCTGAACTCAAGCAGGTGAATACGGCTAACGGACACAGGGTTCTTACGGTCTTTAAAAACCTGGAAAAGTCATGGAAATTCTAAATGCTAATTCCAGGCCCTGGAAAAGTCATGGAAATTCAAAATGATAATTCCAGGCCCCTGTTTCGGAAAGTACGAACAGTTACGGAAAACAATATTTTCCCCAAAGTTTTGGACAAGTCATTGAAATGTAACTAAAGTTGCATCAAATATAATTTATATTTTGTCTAATCGCCGAAATAGTAATACTATAATGATAATAAATACTGTATCGAATAATAATGAAACGTAAAATGGCATTTAGCTGACGAGGTGTTTTGCTGGTGAGAGATTTTAGTTGCTTTAGCGTGTAGGAGCTAGTAAGCTACTATTTGATTTGTTTTAGATAGGAACAACATGTTTCTATGCAGACCTTATTTTCCTGTTCCATGTTAAAATGTTCAGTGGTACCGCTGAGAAAGAGTCATTTCTTTGGTCATGGAAACTTAGATAAAGGTCATGGAGAAGTTGGTGAAAAACTCTATGAACCCTGTCTATGCAATGCGTCAGTGTCTTTGTTTCTGTGTGACTTTATGCACTGTGGTTGGGGTGATTCCACATTTTTGAAAACCTTTTTTTAATCCCCCCATTGACTGCTGACTCGTCATTACTCAAATAGGGGCTTGAAGTGACTTTCTGGCAAGTGACTATGCTTAAAACAAGGCTTGTGTGGTCCGGTGCAGGCCACATTTCGTGGCTCAAAACAGACATTGATAGGATTAATTCAATACCTGATATGATATTATCTACGAAAGTAAGCGACGATACCGGATAACAAAAATCCTAGTTTTTGTGTTCTCCACCGCCATCTTGTTTCTAAAAAAGTAGGGGCCATAATTCAAAGATGCACTTATTTATTATTATTTACCTAAAATCCTCCTCTAAGATAGGTTTAATGAGATCTTCAGTCAAAGGTAGAAATTGAAACACCTAAGTCCAGTTGTCCTTTGCGATCATTAATTAGTTAGCCAAGTTCATCGATTTGACTACTTGTGTTTATTTATTTTCCCGCCTATTTTCATTACTATCAATAACCGTACATTCCTCTCTGTGTCTTCCTTCCAGCTGGTGGCCCGTCCAGACGTGGTGGAGATGCACGACGTGACTGCCCAGGAGCCCAAGCTGCTGGTGCACCTGAAGGCCACCAGGAACACGGTGCCGGTGCCCCGCCACTGGTGCTTCAAGAGGAAGTACCTGCAGGGCAAGAGAGGAATAGAGAAGCCTCCGTTTGAGCTGCCCGACTTCATCAAGAAAACTGGAATCCAGGAGATGAGGGAGGCGCTGCAGGAGAAGGTGGGGCACCAGAAGGACATTCAGAAATGTCCACATATACAATTGAGACACCCTTTCTTCATTTTTGTTAATGTTCTGTTCACAGGAAGACGCCAAAACCATGAAAACCAAAATGAGGGAGAAGGTTCGCCCCAAGATGGGAAAGATCGACATCGACTACCAGAAGCTGCACGACGCCTTCTTCAAATGGCAGATCAAACCCAAGCTCACCATCCACGGAGACCTCTACTACGAGGTTTGTTTTTTAGTCATTTCTCTTACCTTTCAGTAGAATCCTTACATCCTGTTGTGAAAGAACCGTTTTGTTATTTTTAAAAAAAGGCCCTCTGAGTGACCTGTGTCTTTGTGTCTCTGCAGGGAAAAGAGTTTGAAACTCGTCTGAAGGAGAAGAAGCCGGGAGATCTCTCCGATGAGCTGCGCATCGCTCTGGGCATGCCGGTCGGACCTGTAAGTTTAACTAACATTAGAAGCAAAGCACAATAAACCAACATCTAGCACAGAAAAATAACATTTTAAGTTAGAAACGCATTGAAAACAAGTGCAATTTCTCTTCAAATAGACTCAAATAAGGCCTAATACATACTGTATGCCAGGGTTCTCACAGCCCGTCCACACAGCGGCGTGCGTTGAAAGCTTCACCATTCACTTTGAATGGGGTGACGTCACTTTTCGCCAAACTGCATTGTGGGAAGCGGAGCTTTGCTGGCGTGGCTCGCTGCCAAAGTTGAGCAATATTCAACTTTTGACGCCTCGGCAGAAGCGTCAGCCAATCGAATCATATGCCAGTACAAGCTCTAGCCAATCAAACCGCTGCGTGCGTGTCCGGGGCGGGAGATTCATGTGATTGGTTGTTGGTCGAGTTTCAGACACGCCCGCCGGTTACGGTCTTCAAAAACCTGGAAAAGTCATGGAAATTCAAAATGCTAATTCCAGGCCCTGGAAAAGTTTGGGAAAACAATATTTTTCCCAAAGTTTTGGACAAGTCATGGAAATGTAACTAAAGTTGCATCAAATATAATTTATATTTTATTTAATCGCTGAAATAGTAATACTATAATGATAATAAATACTGTATCGTATTGTAATGAAACGTAAAATGGCATTTAACTGACGAGGTGTTTTGCTGGTGAGAGATTTTAGTTGCTTTACCGTGTAGGAGCTAATAAGCTATTATTGAATTTGTTTTAGATCGGTACAACATGTTTCATATGCAGACCTTATTTTCCTGTTCCATGTTAAAATAAACCTTTTTCAGTGGTGCCGCTGAGAAAGAGTCATTTCTTTGGTCATGGAAAATTAGGTAAAGGTCATGGAGAAGTTGGTGAAAATCATTGGTGAAAAAGTGTATGAACCCTGGTATGTATATAGCTCCTGCAGTGGCATGTTATTGTGTTGTTATACTCTTCGTGTTGCTGTTTTTCAAAGCATCCAAACGGCTGTGGAGATGAATCTGTAAATGGAGACCTGACCTGTATTTTTCTGAAACACAATATCAAGGAGAGGAAAACGACAGTGAGCTGACGTTGTCTTTTCATCCTCTCCAGAACTCCCACAAGGTGCCCCCCCCCTGGTTGATCGCCATGCAGAGGTACGGCCCCCCTCCCTCCTACCCCAATCTCAAGATCCCCGGACTCAACTCCCCCATCCCAGAGGTAAGAGCACTACTCCTACTGCAGAGGGTCCATTCTATTGCAAAACACTCTTCATTCAGAATGACCAACGTGTCGGTATGTTTAATGTTTCTCTCCGTCCTCTCAGAACTGTACGTTTGGTTATCACGCCGGGGGCTGGGGGAAGCCGCCCGTAGACGAGATGGGCAAACCTCTGTACGGGGACGTGTTCGGGACCAATGCTATAGACTTCCAGGTAACGGACCACACACACCCTTAACTGCGGGGTTCTTAGTCGAACTTTAAATATCTTGTAATATGAAAGAAGTGCTTTCTTAAAAATGTATATACGGCACATTAACATCACCAATCTTTGGTTCTGTGGCTCAAATACATTTATATGGTGTAAATGAAAAATATGAAAGATCAAAATCTTAAACATTAAAGCTTTAAATAATCGTATTTTCTAATCTGTACCTCAAAATGTGCTCAAGTTCTGTAACAACTGCACTTATAGCTCAACAAAGATTGTACACACACGCGTTAATTGACCGATTTGTCCGGATGTGTGTAATAATATGTACATTTTTGTGCTCAGGCCAAAGCGGAGGAGGAGGAGGTGGATCACGCGCCGTGGGGAGAACTGGAGCCTTCAGACGAGGAGTCATCGGAGGAAGAGGAGGAAGAGGAGAGCGACGAGGAGAAGCCGGACGAAACTGGGTTCTTCACACCGGCAGACAGGTACCTTAACTTTAAGGGATACACTTTAATTAAGAAGAATGTACAGTATAGTAATCTCCAAGTGCAAAATATAACTGATGAATGACATTACCAATATGTGCCGTGTCATTATAAGATCAACTGGTCTGTGGCTTTCACATTAAATCACCATCTTTGTTTGAGCGAGTGTGTGTAAGATTTTAATATTCATACAAACACACACTAAAGGTGAATCCCTAATGAAGGACACGCATAAATAAACTCATTGTGTCTTTGTTTCTGTTTCAGTGGGCTCATCACTCCCGGGGGCTTCACGTCGATCCCTGCCGGCATGGAGACGCCCGAGCTGATCGAGCTGAGGAAGAAGAAGATCGAGGAGGCCATGGACGGGTGGGTGTCGCTCTTCAACGTCACAGCAATCCTGCGTGTTTTTAATTTCCCATTTACATGATACAAACACCCGTGTTATGGAATACCAACCAAATACATTTCTATAAGGTGTATAAGTGAACAGATACACCAGTAACATCGTGAATGGTATTGAAAGAAATATTCATATCAATTAAAAAAAAAAGTGTTATTGCTACATTTCACTGTCCAGATGTCACCTATTGTAAATCTTTATTAGTGTTTATAAATTAAATACCATGTCTTCTCCATCACACAGCTAATTACCAATGAGCTTTAACCTTGTTGCTCTCGTGTTTACAGAAACGAGACCCCTCAGCTGTTCACGGTGCTCCCGGAGAGACGCACGGGCCCCGTAGGCGCCGCCATGATGGCTTCCACTCACATCTATGACGTGTCGGGGGTAAGAACTGTCTCTTGTATGATAGCTTGTGCGTGTAGGTTTGTAGAAATGTCCTAACAAAACCAACTTCCATCTAATTGGAGATACAGGGTCCCACGATTCAATAAAGTCAGACTGAAGCATCCTCTGTGCGTCAGTCAATCCTCTCAGTAAATACAGAGCTGAATCCCAGATCTAATCTCTTTGAAAATGTTTTCTCTCAGTGATGGTGATCAATGTTTGTTTGTTTTTCGTGTCTTGATGTGTGTCTATGTTGATGTTACACATGGAGCTGCTGTGACTCCAGTCAACTTTCAGACTTGATCTGACCATTTAAAGTGTTATCGTAGCTTCTGTCTGTTGCCATTCCTTATATCTCTTCCTCTGTGTTTCTCCGTCCCTGCAGGCCATGGCGGCCCGTAAGATGGGTGGAGGGCAGGAGTCTCAGGGCGTTGAGGTGGCGCTGGCCCCCGAGGAGCTGGAGCTCGACCCCATGGCCATGACGCAGAAGTACGAGGAGCACGTCCGAGAGCAGCAGGCGCAGGTGGAGAAGGAGGACTTCAGCGACATGGTGGCCGAGCACGCCGCCAAACAGAAGGTACACACATTATTTATCCAGCACAGCAGCATTACAACGGTTTTAACTGAATAGTTCTAACAGTTTTTATATATATGTTTATAACTACTTCAAACAACATTTAAAACCAATAGTATTCTTGGTTGTTAATGTCATGCAAGTGTGATATCAGGTACAGTTCATTTGAGATTCATCCATATGCAGTATGTTATGCTTGAATGAGTTCCCGAATGTTACTGCAGGCTGGCTCAAAGACAATATTGTCCCTTTCTTCAATAACAGATGACCGGCTGCATCGTTAAAAATAGAACAGCTGCTCATATTTAAAAGCCCCCTGTGATAAACTAATGACTACTTGTGTAGGAAAGACATGACTCAACAAGTCCTTTATTCAGAAGCTAGAGGGAAGTAGGAGTCTGCTAAAGCAACGTGGTTTAAAGTAACTTCAGTTGTCCCTTTTTTTCATGGTGACTTTTGAACATTAATAACTATCTTTCTTGCTCTTTCTCACCATACAGCAAAAAAAGAGGAAGGCCCAGCCGCAGGACACGAGAGGCGGCGCCAAGAAATACAAAGAGTTCAAGTTCTAGAGCGAGACGACGCGGCGCTGCGAGAGACCAAGCCACCACGGGAACCGAATGAGGAAGTGCTGTTCTCAGATTTTAACTCCGGAGGATGTAAACATCGATCATCTGTCAGACCAGTAACTGTACACACAGTTTTGTTCCTTTTTTTAAAACTATAAATAGATGATTCATGGCGTAAGTCACATGGTGTTTCCTGTTTGACCCTACGTCTTTTTTCATTGTATCCATTTTTTTCTGTTTTTTTTGTAAATAAACGAATGATAACAAGCGTTCACAACCGCTGTGCCTCTGGTTTTCATTTGATTGCTTTGGGGGGGGGGGGCATTAGATTATGCTGCCAAGCCTTCGTCAGCTGATCCAGTCACAAGCAGAGTGACCCATTTACAGTCGACCATAATGTCGAGCAATAACATTTACAGGAAATATAATTAAACGGTTACCTTGAAGAGTAACATTTTAATTATTTTGGTTAACGGCTAATCCATATTTTCCTCTGAATCAGGCGTATTGCCAAGTAGCTTACACATGCAAGGAATTAGCTTTGATGTATAGTGGTGCATACATACAGTAACAGGAAATAAGTAACTTTTTTAAAACAATCTTAAATGCTTGCAAGAAATATAAAGAAAATGATATACCAGAATGAATGAAATATTTGCACTATATCAGATTGGAGAGTAGAAAAGCTGTGCATTTTGTATAGAAGAGGTAAAGGAAAGGTTTTTATTTATTTTATTTCCTATTGTCACTTGCCAATAATTCATATATTCACACCACCACATTTTGAATTGGAGTATTATGGAAATAATACCTTTTTAAAATGTCCACAGTTTTGGATATTTAGTTGTCTCTTTTGCACATTTTTACTTCTGTTTATATGAATATTTCCTGTGCTGTAAATTCATTATCAAATAAAATGTGTATTTTGTTTACATTTATATCTGGCTCTTGAGGGCTCCGAGGTGAAGTGTACTTCTTGTGCCAAATACATCAAAAGTAAATCAAAAAAATAATATTAAAAGTCCCATGTCATGGCCATTTCTACTAATCATAATTCCATTGTTGAGGTTTACTAAAATAGATTTACATTGTGCAATTGTGTGTGCTCGCACACCGACTCCCAGCCTCGCCGCGTCCCGCCGTCTCAGGGAGGAGAAATCGGCGGAGCTGCAGCTGAGAAAAGATTGTGTGTGTGAGGAAGTCAGCGGATTGGTCAATTTGGACCAATCCACGGACTTAACCCAACGGCTCCGCGGACGTAACGTAACGGCTCCACGGATTGGGTCCATTTGGGTATGGGCACGTCACTGTACCCAGGAAGAAAAAGAGAAATCTCCAACGAAGCGTTCTGGGGCAGCATTGACAGGTCTTTTCTGTGTTAGAGTTTTACTCACTACAGGGTGTACTTTGAGGGTTTGTGACTCTGCAGACCGTTTACATGCATACAAAGCTAAATAACACACAAGGGGACGGGTAATAACAGGAAAAGCATGACATGGGCCCTTTAAAATATGTATTGAAGAGAGAAGAGTCACTGTGTTTCTCCTCCTCGCACTGTCTACAACTTGACACAAAGCTTCCAAATAAAAGGCGGACCGGTCAGAGGAAGTGAAATAAAATATCATAGCAAAGATATTGTTAATGACACATGCACAACTTTCAAAGCAATTGAAAGTACAATTGTTATAAATGTTGTCGTATCCACAGAATACAAGGCTACCAAGCAGAACAACACTGTGTGAAACATGCACAGACACAGAAATTAATAAATATATTAATGTTAGTAAAAAATAAATGTAAAAATACATTAAAGGTCTCCTGTTTTATTCTCAACTTATATTTTTGTATTTATACAATTGTTAATTTTTTCTAGTGTTTATTTATTCCTGTATTTATTTCCACATTTATTTATGTATGCATTTATTTATTCCTGTATTTATTTCCACATTTATTTATTTATGTTATGATTATGTCATGTTTAGATTGGGCGGTCTAATTTCTCCATGCTCGGTTTCTACGGTAACGCTGATGTCATTATCATTCAAACCAAGATGTCATGGGAGCACAACATGCATGAGGGACCTGAGGGTTAATGCTTTTAAAGTAATGACTCATTAATTCCCATAAACATGCACCCTCCTCTGCACTGCATGAAGTCAGATGAGCTGCAGTCCTTGTTTCTGCCACTGGGGGGCAGCAGAGCACCCTGAAGGTGGAAAAGCACAGTGACCTAAATAACTGCAGTAGGCCTACACCGCTGGCCTACACCATGTTGACTGTCACTATAGTACACACACACACACACACACACACACACACACACACACACACACACACACACACACACACACACACACACACACACACACACACACACACACACACACAAACACAAACATGGAGCAACAGCGTCTGCTAAATCAATGGCTTTTATTTTCTTACTAATAGAACAGTGCATATACTGCTATTATTATAGAGCTGCGCAAGCTGTATTATCATATGCGCAATGGTAACGTCGACATTTAAATTAGATAATTACATGCAAGGCAAGGCAAGGAACATCTCAGTCTCAGGCTTCTACCAACATTGCTTTTATAAAAAACAAGATAAAACAAGTTAAACAAAACGAAAGAGTCAAAACAAAAATAGTGCAAGTTAATAGTAGGGATAGAATATAACATGAATAAAAGACATATAAATTATACGGTACATTTCAGATTAGTCATTTGAATGTAGTAAATCTATACGGATAATTCAAAGTGTACATATAAATCCAGATGTGTAAAAGCATTTAAAAAGCACAGTTCTCAAGAGTTCAACATTGTTGTCATGCAGCATGTAATGTCCATAAGCTTGGTGGCGCAATAGCTGCCAGACAGCAGAAGAGTTTGTGGGGCGTTTAGGGACACTGATGATAATCCGGTTGGCCCTGTTCCTATACACCACTGGGTGCAGAGGTCCTCTCTGGACGGCAAACTGTCATCAGGACAGCTGCCCATCCTGGAGTAAATTACATCATCTCCTGGCCTGGGAACATGTCTCTACCTCTGAGGCTCACATATGTCTGCCAACTCTCTTTGGTTCAGTTTGGGAGATTGAATGATACACAGACATCCATCACCCAGTGTATTTCTATGAGTCACTCCCCTAGTCAACATTTACTTTGTTAACAAATTGTAGATCTCTGTATGTAAGAATTGTGCTGCGTAAGAGTACAAATATAATTGATGTTGACATTGCCGTTGGGCCTCGTGCAGTGTCACTTGATGACCTGGCAGATTTAGTGCACTGTGTAAAAAGTAAGCAAGGATAATCCTCAGACTGTGTTTTAATCTGCTTGATTCTAATCTCTTTATCAATGGCAAAGCATGTTAAAAAGAGCAGGCCTGAGTTTAAGTCATTGTGCTGGTTATCCAGAGCGAGGGACGGAGACAGGAAGCCAAGCGGAGAGTCTGCACGGTTCTAAGTTATCTCATCGGTGAACCTGTTGATCTCACTGAAGTCACACCTTCAATATAAGGGGAACACATAGCCTGCCAGTGACATCATCTTTGTTTTGCTTGAATTTATTAAAAATAACTATATTCTATTCATAGTAAATGAATAAATTAGCAATATACATGTTTAAACCTACAATTAGCAAGGCATTCAATGATTTTCCAACTCTAATATACTGCTTGAATTGACCTGTTTGCCACCTACAGACATACACTGTATTTATTATATGTGTACACTTGTATTACAGTGAAATACTGCCGCTTTTAAGAGAGTTCTCTGGAATTGACACTGAACATATTTTAGCAGAATATATGACATTCTCCCTGAACAAAATAAGCTTCTAAAAGTAGCATGATTAGCATTTGATCATACTGTATGCAGATGACAGTGTAATGCTACATAAAGTCATAAGTAGATGTGCTTGTGCTGCTGTAAAACTCCTTATTTTTATGTTGTAAACCCTTAAAGAATGGACTAAAACATTTTTTTTGTTCCAAAAATCAAGCATCACAGATCTATTTCATGCGGAAGTTTATGTACAATTCCTGGACTTGACATGACAAAATATGCATGTAATTTGAAACACACAACAACATTAGATGTTTGCTTTCTGTAACATTATACTATAGGTAGTTGCAGACAAGCTCTCCAACCAGCAGCAACATCCAATCATTTCATTATCATCTATTCTGTGATACTTCAAATATCCCCAGAATGTAAAATGTCCATGAAAATTTGAAGCACTTAATGTATTTTGTAAGCCCCGATCACAGCTGTGATAATCTGCCAATAGAGACCGACGTCAGGCTGATGGCAGCCAGCCGTGCGGTGACGTCCGCGGAGAGATTAGGTCACCTGCTGATTCATATTCAGATTCAGAGATCGTAATCAAATCCCTGCTTTTGTCACCAGAGGGTACGAACGCTTAACCCTGCATCTGTTTCATGTGGATCTGACAAACAGCAAACCCTGGGAGAGCTGCAGCGTGGAGACAGTGTGATTTGTCACTTCCAGTTGGTGATTCTAAGTGAAACTAAAACAAAAAAAGGTGTTTTCCCTGTCCATATCTTGTGGTCATAAATCACACTTCAGGGAATAACTCAACACGCTCAAAGTGTGACTTGAAAGCCAGATAAATTCCCAGGCTGTAACCGGTTTTGCACCTTTGTATGTTTGCCTACTCACAACGGCTGACACAAGGTGTGTGTGTGTGTGTGTGTGTGTGTGTGTGTGTGTGTGTGTGTGTGTGTGTGTGTGTGTGTCTGAATGTGTGTGAGCCAGCACATGTGTATGACCAATGGGAGTAATTTGAGAAAACACCTGAGTCTCCATTGAGTGTGCTTCATGGGCCTAACATAGAACAATTCCTGAATTATTATTCCTCAAGTAAAACATCAGAATACCTTTTGATTTCCTGTATGAGAAATACAATACTCACTCATACAAAGTGTAATACTGCAGATGGGTCAATATTGGCACTGTGGTTAATCTTATCATTGCCATCATAAGGAGGAAAAGGTGAACATCCATTGGTGTTAATCACCTATTTAATAATATATTAACCTGGATAAAGTATGTTTTAGCTCATGTCTATACATTACAGCGGTTTCTAATTGGCCACACCTTCAATAAAACAGCAGCACCTGCAGGAAAGTGCTATTGTGTAACTTATTTGGACTACTTACTGTCATAACAAAAGATGTGTTAATAGCAGCGTAAGCAGGACTTTGTTCCAGTGTCATAATATGCAGTAAGTTATTCTGCGTTCACATGAAATAGTTTGTTTGATCGGTTTATTTATATAGTTTTAATTATATATTCTGGAGTGAATGTGAGAACTGCTGTCAAAGTCCACATTGCAGCTATTGCTTTATGTTTTTTTGCCATGCAAATAGCTTTGCATTACCATAGTTACATTTTGACAGTAGCATAGTGTACTTTGCATACAACAACAACGTTTACATATAATAAACTAGAATGCGGTGGTTTACATATGTATACTGATTGACAATACAATAGCTAATATACTATGCTACACTACTTAGCAGGATGCTAAAAAAAATGTATATTAAAGAAAAACTACTATTGAATGAGCATATACATAGTATATCTATATTAACATTGTTATACTAGGATACAAATATATATGAATATCTAATATATTTAGATTTCAGTCCTGGTTGATTTAGAGTTTACATTTCAGCAATGTGGAGTCTTCTTATTGATACATAGCGTATTACATGATCCAAAAACACGAGTATTATAACTGTAGTCCATGTGTTGTGTGTATACAATGGAGAAAAACTGTAACACGTTTTTAGTTTTTTTTTTTAATTATAAAAACATATACATTGAACATATTATATTCCTCCTAATTCAATTTAATGAACCTTAGTAAACATATAAACTGATGTACTGTTATTATTAAAGCAACATTTACCCCTTTTTGACACCACTGATTTAAAAACACACAGAACGCACCACAGCACACCATTGGCCACCCCCTCTCTGCCTCGCGCTGCTCTCTCATGCTCTACGTCCTCGCACTGAAGAGGCGTAGCTCGTGCTCTCTGCTCATTGTGCGACTACGGCGAGAGAAATTTCCGCTTCCTGCACCGATAAACACCCCCTACCAGCAGCACCAAGTTGGGACAGCGAGAGGACACACGGACGCGCGGATCTTACCGCCTGCTTTTGGGTTTAAACGGTTTAAACCCCCCCCTACGACTGCCATGTTTTCACTATTAAGCGGTGAATAGCACCAAACGGCTAAAAACTATCCGTTTCTACGTGACACGGAGCGTTTTACGCATTACGAGGACAAAATAAGCCAGACAAAAAAAGGACAACACACACAGAGAAGAAAGGCTACTACGGGTATTCCTCTTCTTCTTAGCCCCGACTTGAAAGCTTTCTTTCAGCCTCCAGGATGTCGGAGCGAGGAGGGCTCCCGCGGACTGGGGGCGTCCCTTCGCCGCACATGCTGCCCTCCAAACCGGTCAGCATCACCTCCAACCGGCCGGTCCACATGAACCTGTACGCTACCTGGGAGGTGGACCGGTCCTCACCCAGCTGTGTGCCGAGGTATGTGAAGGGAGGCCCGGGGGGAGAAATACACAGCATGAACTCACATTTGTGTGGGGAATGTCCCCAGTTTGTGTGTGTTTATTCTGGGGAATTTCAAATATTCATGGGTGCCTATCTAGAAGTGATCAGAATCAGGTTTAGTGGACAAGTAGGTTTACACATACGAGGAATGTGCTTTGGTGTACAAGAAAGGAGCAAAAATAGCTATTTGAAAGACTATTGTAAAAGAAGACAATATTTGCACAAAATATAAATATGTGAGAAACTGAGTACAGTAAAATATGACAACTATATTCATGTGCAGAGCAGAAATGTGCAACATATTCAAAGGGTTGATATTCAAAGGGTTGTGCAGGATATTACAAATAACAAGATAGTGTTCACATGATGTGCATGAATGTTATGGGAGCCGTTTTCAAAACCTCATATTCAAGGATTCAAGGATTGTATTGGTCATACGAGCATAGCTACAGGAGTGTTGGTGATTACATTAAAAGCCTATATCATAATTTTATTAGCTGTAATTAGGATATTCACCTGTTATTTTCCCCTGATTGTAACCTTTGTAGACCCTAGTTGAATACCACAAAAACCCATTACCCAGTAGCTTTACAACCCTAATGTTAAAGCACACACAGCCATGCCCCCTGGTTATCATTTGCTCATAAGTCCTGTGTGTGTTGGGGCAGCTGCAGCCTTTCCCTCAGCTGTTGCCCACCGGATCAATCGCAGACACTAAAGATTTGATGAAGGTTTCTGGCTGTCACTGCAACTACAGAAGGGCATATTGTTCCCATACGTGATGCAGCAATCACAAGGAGAGGAAAGATGTTTCATGAATCATTGTTGATTTCTTGATGATGCAATGCAAGTTGTGTTTGTTTGTGACAATGCAGCAAGGTCACAGTGGACGAGACACCTTATCCACCTCAGCGTAGTCTCAGACAAAGACATTCTAGTCGGCTTCTTTGTTTGACTGAAAGGCTCAACAAGCAGCCTGGCATGTACTGTGTGTCACGCTGCTGACAGAAGCAGATGCACTGGCTCTGTGCTAGTTTCCTCTGCATGGAAAGACACATATAGAAAGTGATAGTCCATATCTTTTCTCCAGTGGAAGTGTTTTTATGATGCTGTGGTCTTGAGTAAGATTCAAGGTCAAGGGTTAACCGCTGTGAAGTGCACCTGATGTGATTCACAACCCAGGCTAAGCAGACGTTGTGAGATATGATGATGGGTTTGCAGCAAATCGAACCGAAAAATTTCAAGATTTTGTCGTAGAATTAATTTAATTGTATCGGTTACGCTGGCAAATACAGTCATTTCTATTTAACCTGTCGAAACCAAGCTTTGAAATCTGTAACTGATGCACGTTTCCCTTGATATTGTGTTCTTTCCTCGTCGGAAGACTGAAAGGCATCCTTCGAGGTGTTTAGGTTTCTGAAAGCAATTAGTGGGAATAAAGCACGCTGGTAAAAGCCTGTACCGAGCTCACATGCTGACGTCTTAATGCTGCTTCTAAAAAGCTTTGGGGCTTTACTGGGCTGGAAGGAAAGCCTCAGGGGTATGTTTTGCCTTTTACCATTTTGTGTGTGCAGACCATACGCTTGTGAATAAATGATGCAGTCCTGGATCTATATTTTGGAACAGTGAATATTAATAAAACATCCTTCGTTAGCCTAAATAACTTTCCTCCTGACCTTTTTTTCTTTCTTTCGAGATGAGATTATTACCTTGTTTGCGAATTCGTAGAGAATATGTTATGCCTTGTTCTTAAAAAATGCGATTGTAGACGTTTTTTGGAGATTTTTTTTATGTCGTCACGGTCCGTCAAATATCTTCGATTTCACTGCAGTTGCAGCAACAGGGAGACTCCCAGAGCCAGAAACAGGGGGGGGGGACACAGACAGAGGATGAGAGTGGGAGATGAGAGAAGAAGTGGCGGCTCTGTCATCTACATTTAAATAGGATTCCTCACATACACAAGCAGCAGGAACGTCTCCAGAAAACTCATCTGTTGCACCGTTTTCAGGGAACCTGCATCTGTACAATGATGTTTTGCAGTCGGCTGAATGTAGCTTGTTGTTGCTCAGTATCTTTTGCTGCAAGACGGGCTCCGAACTTCCCCCCCTTGTAGCAGAGGTGTTGTTGCAATAACCTCTTCCTGTCTACCCAAAATGCCACTTGGTATGCTGTTTATGCAGTGCTTTGGGTTGAATTTGCCCAGGCAACACGCATTTAGAGAAACAGGAAAAATACTACTCGTATCTTATCGTAGATTGTTTGTTTGTTTTGTGCTCGTATTCAGGGGGGAGTAACAGGAAATATTCAACAGTGTGCGATGATATCAATACTCGAATGCACTTTCTTATGGTTTTTGAGTGCATTATGAAATCAGCTCCTCATAACCATCAACACAGCCTGAGGTCATTTCTGTATTCCTGATTGTTTTATTGTTTACTAGGGAGGGATACATTAATTTTACTCTCTACTAATTCAGTGTGGTGCTCTCTCTGCAGTGTCCTCAACACACACACATATAAACAGGTGCTTGGCATTATTCCCTCTGAGTGGTTCATTGGTTCTCCACCCTAACCTCGGGGGGTGAAACCTTCATTTTCCACAGCCAAGTTATTCCACTTATGAGTACAGTAGCTCGACTAGGCTCACATCACTCACAGTAGAGGCTGTAGTAAATATTCGCAGGTGGATTTGCGGCCAGGTGGAATGTGGATGCCAGTGTTCACACCACAAACTAGCGCTGCTCGATTATGGCAAAAATCATAATCTCGATTATTTGGGTCAATAATTGATATCACGATTATTAAAAACTATTATCCATTTACTTTGAAAACATCAATTTATTGAAAAAGAAAATGTGTAGTATGTTTTTAACAGTTGATTACACTGAACTTTAAGTATAATTCAATTGAAAAACCAATAAAAAAAATATATTTTTCTTTAAAAAAAAAAAATTAAAAAAAATCGTTTCGATTATGTTGTTTTCATAATCCTTCCAAGCCAAAATCCTAATTGCGATTAAAATACGATTTTAATTGAGCAGCCCTACCACAAACCGTTTTGGTTTCCCTGAGTTGCGTTAAAGCCTCCTTGTGCTGCTACTCTGCATCAGGTATTCCAGGAATGGGCCCTGTCGCAGAGCTCCTCGTCTTGCATTATTAAAGCAAGTCTCCTAAAGGGGGGGAGGTCCCATGACTCAGCTACTCACATGGATGCTTGGGCTGTGCTTCAATGTGGTTTCCAAGCCACGAGAGAATAGGGAGTGTCTTCCCCAGAACAACCACAGATCTATAGGAAGGGTTGTGGAAACAAAGAGAACAGTTGGAATAGGAATTTATTCTTCTTCTTATTGATACCAATGCAATATTGATTTCGGCTTATAGGTCTGATTCTTTACCGGTGTGGAAAAACAAAAGTAGGCCTGCACAGGTTTTCAGTGTCAATATCTATTTCACTATTTCTCTAACTGAGCACATGTGTTTATGCCTATTGACATTAAAACATGTTAAAAGAAACGGCAAACATCGACAAGTGTTATTCATACTCTTGGTGAAATGAAACCTTCCCTGCTCCATGACTTTTCTTTGTTTCTAGCTTACAGCAGCATGAACACAGATTTGGACATCATGACGCATGACTTTTTGCATGAGCAACTGTCAGAAAAACAGGCCGCATCAATAAAAGGAATTGATGTACCCGGAGGCAATTATTTCAGATAGATCGGACGATTCGTCACTGGTTCTCAACTGAAACCACTTCTTGATTCGGCTCCCTAGAGAGGAGGAAAGGCTTAATCTTTTTGACTTTTGACCTCTTGTCAAATGAAGCTTTGTCTACTTGTAACTAAAGAATGGCTTCAAACAGCCTACTCTCCTTCCTAAGTAAGAAAAACAAAAGAAAAACAACAAGTATCCCTCTGTTCTGACTTTGGCAAATCCAGGCTTTGAGTTTCCCAAAGCTTCTAGTCTTTGTGCCAAACTAATCGTATCGTCCGTTTCTTCAACATCTTAATAGATCAGTGATTATGTCAAGACACAGATAAAATGATGGGATGAACATGTTTATTTTTGAAAGGCTTCTACTTTTAGCTCTTGTGACATCAGCCACTGGATTTCTGGAACCATGACAAGAAAACCCTCCTTTATTTTTGCTTTCATGCCTCACCGCTAAATCTATCGGGAAATTGCAAGTTGTGGTCGCATCAAAAAGCACATTAGTGATCTTCATATAGTCATGCCAGCTTCTTCCACAAGGACACACATCTTGTAACACACGGTTAGGAAACGTTTATTTGTAATGAAAACAACAGAGCATTAAAAATAAATGCGCATCTCCTGGCCTAGTAATGAATACTGTTGGCGTGTAGAAGCGCGGTGCAGGAATGCAGGATGTTCTGAATTATACATTGTGCATTTGTTAAGCCCGTTTGCTATAATTACCCTGCAACACAATAGTGGGACGATACTCGTTCCTCGAGTGTCAGCATCACATTATCCAGCAAGCCCCCCCCCTCACCCCCCCCCCCCCCCTTCAACCTGCTACTGAACACACAAATGGAAAGAAAGGGAGATATGGTCAACAGGCTATCGTGTACATGCAGAGCGGGTAGCAGTAGTGGTGTTTGTTATGGAGCTTTGCCACTTTCCTTGGCGCTGCTCGCTGTTCCACACAACTGACCAGCCGAGAGGACGGGAGTTTCCTCCGAGGCTCAACTCGCCACTTGGAGATGGAGATGAGAGCGTAAAGCAAAACTCCTCCTCACGAGTATTCACTATTTTCGTTAAAAAGCCTCAAGGGGATATGATGACACGCATGACCATTATAGCCTTTAATGATCTGTTGATTCTGTTGTTGAAAAGGGGAAAATTACCATTATCTTTGACTGATTTAGCTGTTGCGTTATGATTTGCGTTGATAATTTTTTTAAACAAATGACCTTTTTATCATGAGAACATCTATTTAAATGATCATAATGTCATTTATTCCACACTAACACAGACGTTTCCACTATAATTCTTCATTCAGATTGATATTTTGACACATTTGCTTCACCAAATCTAGCACCTAATACTGGATTTTGCACTATAATGCAATTTGGATTCACCTTTTTGATAAATGGTGCATTCCAAAACAGTTTTAAACCAGTGGCTTTGGAAAGATTCATTTCTTTCTGTTGTTCAGATGATTACAATTTCAGTCAAACCCAGTCAAATCCTTGCAGTTGAGGGAGTATTTCAATGTTTTCCTCAGCAGCGTGAAGGTTGGCAGGCTGTTTGAAGACCTGCAGTGAAACCTCTCAGCGAGCTTTAAAAAGCTGCCAACCCACTCCTAAGAATTTTCACTGGTGATGCCCAAGTAGTGGCATAAATGCTCTTTTATAGACGTTCCTAAAATAACAATTGCAAAATAAACGTGTCAGTTTGGAGGCTTGAACATGTATTGCAATTTCAGCCCTGATTAAGTTCACCCAGTATACACTGTTTTGGCCCAAATATTAGATAAACCTCCCTTTTTTACATCAGTTGTTTTTGGAAAAAGACTTCGAGGAGACAATACACTTTTGGACTAGTCCAAAGAAAAGACCCAAATCCTTGAATCTTTTCCCAGGTTAAATTAAAACATGTAATACTGACTCGCTATAACAGACACACTATAAACAAACGTGAAGAAACCTGTCATCTTAGCGACTTCGAAGCTAAACACAACCTAAAATGCAACACTCTGAATATCCTTATTCTACTGCGGTGTGTAGATGCTGTGGTCTGAAGGCCTTTGTTGCAGTGTTGCTACCCTTCTCACATCTGCTGGCAGTGATCCACCTGCTGTGAAATCCTGGACACACACACGCTTCCACAGATTTCCATTTCCCAGGTTTAGCGACACCTATTTCCGGACAACGTCACCAACATATGCTTCGCTTCCAGCTAACGTGTTATAAACAAGGACACCGTGGCGTACAGTTACATAAAAGGACATTCTGTGTGAGGGGAAACACAAGTCATGCTGACAACAGGTACATAATGCCACTGGATGATTTTATAAAGAAGCATTTTCTACTTCGCATTTTAGCCTGTTGAAACATAACATGCTTAGATAGCTGAACAAATCAAGGTTTCTCATTTAGTGCATACCTGCGTTTCTTTAAAGGGGACCTATCATGCTATATTGGAAACATATATTGTAGGGCCATACCTATACAAAACATGTCTGTGAAGGTTTTTGCTTAAAATACCAAACAGCTCACCCATTGTAGCCCAAACCCCTCTTTTGAAGCCCTGTTAGAGAAATGCGGGTTTTGGGTCCTTAGCTTTAAAAAAAAAAAAAAAAAAAAGAGGAGGCGGAGCTAATGCCTGATCAGAATTCTACCGGAGATAAAGTTAAATTCTGCTGTGATAAAACGCCATCCTGTTCTAAACCACATCAAGGATTATTTCTGAAACAGTATGGAGCTCAAATACTTTTTCTCTTGCGGGTTTATCAAAAGGTGAGTTGCTTTTTTTATTTCCTGCTTTTCAAACACATGTGCTCTACAGTACAGGTTAGCTCTGAGTGTTAGCGAGGCTTGCTAATGTAAACAAAGACGAGATTACGTCCAAAACACTTAAGGCATTGTTTCTTATAGCAACTTTCTGTGGGTCCGCCAACGATTTGACGTCATATCGGCAGCAAATCTGTATCCGCTCGTTGTACCGGGGACACATTTATGTATAAAATACATCAAAAAGTGCATTTTGTATGATAGGTTCCCTTTTAAGTTTCTCCCATCATCGCTACTTCCTGTTTGTTGCTAATATATATCTGTATGGCAAATAATGTGTACACACTTCTGTAATCCCCTGCAGCTCAGGTTACATTCTTTGTCCTGCCGATGATAACACAAGCTCGTAATGCACTTAGCACACATTGACCTTGACACGGTCCCTGTCAGGGTTACGACCAATCATTTATTGACATTTCTTCAATTATTTGTTGGTTGTTGCCTAGAGGTTGTTGTCGAAGTACTGTAGTTATTTTACATTACAATGCATGGTTCTTATTTATGGTGACAATCTGTCAAGCTAAGTAATAACATAACACAGCGTGTGTTTTGTAAGGTTTTTTTTCAACCAATTTGTCCCATTTGTTGGTCATTTCATTGTATATATTACCCAGCATGCATCTTTAAATAATCATAATCAGCAACAGAATACTTTTTAGAATGAAATTAAATAAAGGTAAAGTAGCATGTCCAAATAAATGATGTGAGCCTTTTTCCCCTGCTTCCAGTGTTCATGCTAAGCTAAGCTAATGTTCTCCTAGATTTAGTTTGCAGATATTAAAGTGGTAATAATCAACTCATATCAGAAGCAAAATGTCCTATAATTTAGAATTGTATACCAGCCATGTCACAAAGGTAAGGCTAAAGAAACAGAATGGGGTGAAAAAAGGATTATATTGGCAGTTGCTCCCTGACTCGCACTGTCACTCTGATAATCTCTACCCATTATGATGGCTATATTGAGGCAGGCTTTGATTGGTCGATAACCAGGAAGCCAATTTGATAGCCGGTCAGATAGAGGTTTCCTTTTCAGTTCCAGTTGTGCTGGGATGGCATTGTCTCTCCGCTCTGGAGCTAAACTGGATTAGGCGGCTGTTCTTCTCATTAATCTGTAATCACTTTAACGAAGGGTCAATCATATTGTGTGTGTGTGCGCTTGTGTTGTGTGTTACAACAAAGAGAGTATTCCCCCTATATGTAAAGTCTTTATTTTAATGTTAAACTCACATTCTTAATGCTAATGATGCATTCACAGAGAATAGCCTTTTATGGAAAATTTGTCCACTTTCCCTCAGCACCAGCACTTTTTTATCTCGTGTCACACACACACACACACACACACACACACACACACACACACACACACACACACACACCGCAGGTCACATGCTCAGCCTGGCAAGCATAGACGAAGGTGGGAGAGGCCATACGACAGCCCCGTGCTCTGGATAACAAAGTGCACACCAGCAGAAACACGATTAGCGAACTTGCCAACAACTTTGACTTATGCTCAGGGTCTCCTTTTTCATTTGGCAATGCAACACGTGACACCCCCCGATTTGTCACGCATGTTTTTTGTTTTTGTGGTAAACATATAAGATGCACTTTGATGGGGTTGGGTTTGCTAAATGTGTGTTTGAGTGTAGATGTGTGTACATGTAAAGGTTCATTCTGCCCTCCTTAGGAAGTAGCGGGCCTCAGCATGTCCTTGCCTGTGGCGGTGGGAAGTAGAGCGAGACGGAAAGAGATTGAACGAGGGAGAGAGAGGGAGAGGGGAAGGGAGGGTTGCACCGAAGCAGAGGAATAGAGAGGGGCAGACGATAAAAAGCAGGAAAAAAAAGTGAGATAAATACCAAAAGGTCACTTGTTGGTTTTTTTATATATACAAGACACCTCTACAGGCTGTGTGCACATGCAAAACAAGTGTTTGCATGTGTGTGTACTTGTCTTACTTTCACTGCGGAGAGTTTAAACACAAACCGACACATCATACAGATCCAGACATGATTCTCAGGAAATTATCGGGACTGGCAGAGACAATAAGATAGGACGCAACTTTTTAACTATAAGCGTACAGACTTAGTTTTTGGTTACTGTCAGGCCGTGTCATAGAAAAAATACACATTCTTGTCCCTGATGTTCTGTGACGAGAAATGCAAAGCCTGAATGGTAATGAGACCAATATGATAACTCTCTGTAGTTTTAAAGTTAACACTAAAAACTGCTGTTTCTGGTGACCAGAAGGAAACTATTTCAAGTGCTTAGAAGAAGATCTACCAACCAAATGTTCTAAATAAATGTATTTTTCTAAGTAAGACAGGTTGCAGAAGTGTTTTTGAACTCCTGATGTGCAGTATTTTTGAAATCTTATAATACTACAACACCCACACACATGCATCTCCTTTCCCAGTAAGGGGTCAATTCAGTTTAATACAATGTCTTCCGAAGGGACAAAACAAGTTTGTATGTGAGTTTACACAACCATGTAAAACTTTTATGCCTGTCTGTTTACACTTCCCAGAGGCAGCGCTGTGAAAAGAAAATGCAGGAGCTAGAGTTTTCAATTCGTCATGCAGTCACATCTCAGAGTCTGTCTATTGAGACGGCTTCTATTCATTCCTATCCATTGTGTCCTTCACTGTATATTCAGGGAGCAACAATATAAGATAGCGATGCATTCTCATCACCTTCCCCTGCTTCTCCTCTCACCTTGAACCTCTCATCAAACACAAGTGCTTTGTTGTGTCCTGTCACATTAAGTGCATTTTCTCAACGCGTTGCAACAAACCCTTCACATGCTGGTGTCGCTGTGTAAATGTGTCATTGTATGTTCATGGAGCAACATCTCTGTCATCTTCAAACCTCCATTCAAAGGATCATTGTGTGTGTGTGTGTGTGTGTGTGTGTGTGTGTGTGTGTGTGTGTGTGTGTGTGTGTGTGTGTGTGTGTGTGTGTGTGTGTGTGTGTGTGTGTGTGTGTGTGTGTGTGTGTGTGTGTGTGTGTGTGTGTGTGTGTGTGTGTGTGTGTGTGTGTGTGTGTGTGTGTGTGTGTGTGTGTGTGTGTGTGTGTGTGTGTGTGTGTGTGTGTGTGTGTGTGTGTGTGTGTGTGTGTGTGTGTGTGTGTGTGTGTGTGTGTGCGTGCACAAGACAGTGTGTGCTCGCTACATGCTACCTTACATGGTGTGATATTCATGGCAGCGGTTTCTTGCCTCACCTTACACTCCAGTTAGAGATGTGTTTGTTTGACTCGTTTTATGCTGCTTTTAAGTATCATTTTCACTACATTATTTGCTGCCCTTGAATCTGGCCTGTCTTCCATTCACATTTAATCGAATGTATATTTCCACCTTGAAATAGCACTCTACGCTTCACAGAGCGCACATCGACTTTCCTCACCTAGCGACATGCATCAAATAATGCTTCGCTGTGTGTACGTGCGCGTGTGTGTGTTTTGACAGTGGGTTCTTGCTTCAGGCTAAGTGTCGCTCATGTCGCTCTGCACAGAGGCAAAGCGTAGAACGACTATATAGAGGAGGGGAAAAGAGGAGAGAAGGATCAGGCGTCTTCAGGGCTCCACGGAAGAGAAAATGATGAAGCGAGGCTGACGTGCGCCTGGTTCCACGTCTCGGAAATGTCGCTCACATCTCCGATTTTGTTAGTAATTACAAAAAGGTCTGTCGTTGCTCACATAAATCACTGTTTTACTTTGGCAGTTTGAACTTTAGCAGGGCTAATGTGTCATTGTGTCATCTATATTTTGCTTAATAAAATTCAAATAATCTACTAAAATGTCGCATTTTCTCAGAGCTTAACGTTGCAGAACGATGAAGGTGAAACAAGCCCCTTCAAACAATATTAAATGCAGACTCGATGATGTCAGTTTGTAGAAATGTTTGTAGAAAAAACAATATGGCGGTTAGGTCTGAATGCCAAGCTAAAGCAAAGCAGAGAAAAACCTTGTGTTCAATGAATGAGCCATGAAGCAAGAGAAGCGGAGGGTGACGGCGAGATAAGGTGGAGGAGAACGAGCCGAGGAGGGCCACATTGTGAGGAGTCAAGGTGGCGGGGGCCGAGGGTGAGATGAGAGCATGGAGAGAAGAAAAAAAAAAAGGGATTTGGCTGCAAGGGAGAGAAAATAGGTGAGAAGAAAGAGGGATGAGGAGAGGGGGAAAGAAGGGAGGCTTTATCGGGAAAGGAGGACATCATCAAAGCCGGGGTGATTTAGTGGAGGAGCAGCCAGGGCACGAGGAGGAGATATGAGCTGATGGAGGAATTAGACTACATTGTTCGATTACTACCTCCTCCTCCTCCTCCTCCTCCTCAGCCACAGTTGTGACAGATCTGAAGTGCAGTCTCACCTCCACCGTGTCTCTGCAGCAGTCACCAAGGTGCCGTAACGGCCGCTCTGTTGGTGCAGATTCCCGCGCTGCCATTGCTTCGGTACCCACATGATGGCTCAATTTCAGTCCTGCTACATTTTTTATCCAAAACGATAAAATGTTACATGAAAGGGAAATTTGTTGGTGTTTTGAAATGGAAAGCACCTTGTAATGTGCTTTCAGGTGCTTTTGGCTGTGACACCCACGATGGAAGCTGTTTGGAACTTCCTGCTTTTTCAATGTTGTGCCTTAAGGCCCTGACACACCAATGTGACACCAAAGAACACGTCCCGACGGACCCGACTGTTGCGTGCGTGAGTGGCAATAACTCTCCTTACCAGCAGGCGGCGGTAGTTTGTATTCGTCATTCAGGCAACCGGAAGACAGACTGTGTGATACAAATAGCATGCGTTCCATTTTCACTCTCGTCCATCACAGACTGTTTCACATAACGACTTATCGAAAACATGTTTAGTGCGGTACTGGAAAATGAAAAATAATAGCCGTCTTCTTCGCTTCCGTTTCGCTTCTCATGCACCGATTCACTAAGCTGAACAGCCAATCAGTGATTTCCTTTGCCGACAGCCTCCGGCACGGCCGAAAAGACACGACGGTGCAGGACACACCAATCTATCGACGGCCGAAATCGGCTCGGTGTGTCCGGGCCTTTAGAAGCACTGTGAGGATGACAATTACACATTTTTGGAAGTTTTGTAACTGGCCTGCACCTAAAGTAGGATAGCAATGTATTGTAATATTGAACATTGTGATGTTTGTGCGCACTCTTCTCAGAAACCACAACACCTCTTGAAGGCACCATAAGATCTGTGTCGTCCCGGTTCTCTCTCTTCTGTTTCACAGATTGAATCGAGGCCATGGGCTGCTATTTGTCACAATCGCTGACAAAAACACTTTCTGCTTGTGTATTTCTGCGAGCCATTTGTTCAAAGCCTTACGTAACAGACCGAGAAGAGTATTTCTGTACACCGAGTTAGTAGTGGAGATTGGATGTGATCAGAGCGCCCTGTGTTTTAATTGTATTCCTTCCAGTGCAAATGTAGAGCATGTCTACACGTTATTGTGCAGATGGCAACACTTGGCATCTGGGAAACACAAATGCACATATTTAATGTATTCAGCTTCATGAGTGACTTCTCCTCACGTCTGTTATAGTCACACACTATCACATGTTTATTTTCACTTTCTCTAACTTGTGTTTAGTGCTCTCCATCTTTATTTCATTGCTTCCAGGAAATCTGGTTTTGAGCTTTCACTTCTTATCTTCTTCCAATTTGTATCCTCTCTGTCGCTTGTTGTTAAGCGCAGAAACGCTGAAGTGTCCAAAAGCTTTTTTTTGTCAAAGTTGTGTACCTCTCTTCTCCACTACCCCTCCATCTTTTTCCAATTTCGAGTTTCTCCGGGGATTCCGTAAATCGCTAACATCTCAAACTCGCTGAAACACATTGCACACTTTACTCTCATGCCTTCCAAAAAAAGGCAGCTGCCACCCACGTACCAAAACTCATTCTAGATAGCTCAGTCTAACAACATAAAAAAAATGAAGTGCCCACCCACCTACATGCAGTCGTAGGCTCAAATAGCTCCCCCTCTGTGGGCAGAAGCACACAGCGGAGAGCGTTGCCGGGATTTGGTCCTGATGAGCACTGTGGAAATAGGTCCACACACACACACACACACACACACACACACACACACATTTGCTCCTATGGATCACTTCTGCTCTGCTTTCAGATTAAATATGAGTCACAACGCAGGAAAACACACACAGTGAGCGACACATACGCAAACTGCCTTAAAGCTGTATGGGAAAGCCACTTACTGCTCGCTCAGTGGTGCATATAGTACATAGTGTCCACACACACACACACACACACACACACACACACACACACACACACACACACACACACACACACACACACTATATGACATATTACCTGTAATCTACTTATGCCAATGTACGCTCACCCACTCTATTTCGGTGACTTTTTCTCCCACACACTCAGACTGACACATTTATACACACACACACATTGGCAGAATGATGTGCTTATTCATAAATGCAAACACACATGCATGCGTGGGAGATGATCACATCACGAGTGGACGTGGTACAGCCAGGATACTGTGTGTGTGTGTGTGTGTGTGTGTGTGTGTGTGTGTGTGTGTGTGTGTGTGTGTGTGTGTGTGTGTGTGTGTGTGTGTGTGTGTGTGTGTGTGTGTGTGTGTGTGTGTGTGTGTGTGTGTGTGTGTGTGTGTGTGTGTGTGTGTGTGTGTGTGTGTGTGTGTGTGTGTGTGTGTGTGTGTGTGTGTGTGTGTGTGTGTGTGTGTGGTTTGTTGAGCAGATTGTGGTCAGTTTTGGTCAGCTTCAAGCTTGTTCACACATTTGATAATCAAGGTCTTACAAAAATAAAAGTCAGACATATTCATGACAGATATCGCCTGAAAGGCCGTAAGCAAAGGGACCGGAAAGCATCAAGTGCAGATAGAAGTGAAGATCACATAGAGGGCGGACTGGACTGTAAAATCACGAAATAAATCCAAATCGTATGTTGGAGACTGATTGGTGGTAAGCATAGATGTAGATTGAACTGGATATTAAGAAAGGAAGGAGGAGCAATCACAAATAATTCTGCGGAGATGGAGGGGATGGAGAACTGTGGCGAAAAAAGAAAGCCTTGAATGAAAGAAGATGGTGGGCAGAACATGATGGTGCTGCTTTTAGTGTGCGGACAGCCTGTGATACTGGGAGAGATGACACACAGAGAAAGTGACACATATTGGGTCCTGATGCCTTGTGTCAGTGTGAATGTGACCCTTTTGTTAGAGCCTGCCATCCTCCGATGCAGGTGACACACATTTGATAATAGGTCTTTTTTAGACATTTACCAAAACACACACAGTCACAGACTCAGGCCAGGAACATTATTAATAGATTCAGTTCGCTGTCGAACTCACGCACTGTGGAGAAGGAAAATGTAACAGAGGAGGAACAAAGACTGTCAGGGTTGATGCTCGGCTTCATTTCACGTCTACTCTTCCTGAACAGAATATTCCGGAGTAAAAACAGACGTCTCTTTTTATCACCGGGCCTCTGTAGCCACACTGTCCCACAGATCATTTCATTATAGCTTCTAACTTACAAAGCACTTCTCTGAGATTGCCATGAAAGCCCCTATGTACCCAAACCGAAACAACAGAAGCAGACGTGGACAGAAAGATTAGGAAGAGAAACGTCTCGCAGAGCCATTAGCTGATGAGAGGTAGTTTTAACATCGCCCTCTGCTCTTATTATTATTATTTATTCATGCTCACCTTGTGTTTGGGATATATTATTCTCATGCCTTTTATTTGCAGATGTGAAAAGAGAACGAGAAAACATCAGAGGAACAGGACGCCAAAAGCTTATTTTAAGCAGGAGATTATTATTTGTCTGCTTTTGAGGTGTGGTTCGCTTCTAGTCCTCGAACAGCTTCTAAAAGACAGGAAAGGCTTTTGTACCTGTTCACATGGGACTGAATACGCATCTGGAATGAAAGCCAGATATTCCTGTATCTAAATAATGTTCTTGCTCGCGACTAATAGTCTCCATTATGTGAGAAAAAGATTACAAACTACTTATAAAAAAACTCAAACTAATGAGGCGGCTCAAGGCAAGATGCACCACTGGGCCAATTTAGAAGAAAGGGAAATAATTAGTGCCTGTAAATAAAAAGTTAACCCTAATTAAAACCAGTTAACTCTAAATGTTAGCTGGGATAAATATGTGAATAATTAAGGATGGTTTTCACTACATTCAATTAATTGAGCTGTTCTTTGCTGTACGTGTTTTGCTTCATTGCAATGAGGATGTGAGGAAGCAACTTAAGTGACATTTGGTGTCAAAAAATCGGCTTAAAAACTTGACATGATACGCATTGTGTTCTATACTACATGGAAGTAATGCATATAAAAGACATACTAATCTTATTTTCATACTTCGAACAAAAGCCATTATAATTGATATATAGCTACAAATCTGAAACCAACTGGCTTTAAAACCAAAGTGCAGTTTTCGATCTACTAATACTATTTATAGATCAACTCAAAAACATTCCTAGGTGTAATATAGCATCCAGCCGTTTCAATGTGATCCATCTGTAATATCAATACGGCTCCCTAAACTGGCTGCAGGGATATGAGATGGATCAATACGCAGTATATGAAAGCTGCTGGATTAGCGTCCTGCTGCTCCGAGCTGCTGATCCTCCTCCCATTTCTTCTTCTCTGTTCTCAGGCGGAGCTTACAATACGGCGTTCATGAATATTGATTGTGTGTGTGTGTGTGTGTGTGTGTGTGACAGCAGTGGACATTTTTTTTTTTTAGAAGCTGCTCAATCATTTGCCTCTGAATTACTTTACAAACTTCTAATCAATACCCTAAGGGCTCCAAAAAAAACTGCCGGATATTGGTGTTTTTTGCCAGAAACTATACGCATAAATAAAAGACTTCAAGAAAATCTTGATACAAGATCCAAATAGCTGCTTTTTCAGGGAGTCACCTGTCTTAACAAACTATCTGCTGATAAAAAAAAAAGGTGAGTAAATGAGTTTCCAATGTCAAGAATGAAGTAAAACCCCTAAAAGAGCTTGATAAGAGATACATTTTGCAGATTTGGTTTGTGGCCAGCACCACAGATTCGGTTAAGATTGAGTGTTTGATACCTCAGATTTTGTTTGCCATATCTCTTAAATGACTAAGTAAATATAAACACTGCTAAACAGGTGCAGCTGTGGCTCTTCTGGCAACCAGATTATTCATCAAATGAAACCACATCATCTCCCGCTCCGTGAGTCAGATGATGTTAAATGCGATTCCTCCCCCTCGCAGCTGATACTCGCTTTTGTGGATGTCACTTTTTTAATATTAGTCATAAGTCCGTGCCATACTAAATCTCTTTTGAGAATAAAGCACTCAACCTTCGTAGGCGTCATAGATCGCCGACGGCCTAACAGAAACAAAATGATAACAGTAAACCTTAGTCACGGTGCTAAAGTCTTGATCTCGTCCCTACATTTAAACCCTCATAACCAGTACATCAAGTTGAACTCCATACATAAACAACTACTTTAACTAAGCACTTTTTAAGGATACTTCCTTCCATTTAGCATAATATTATCATACTAAGGAAGGACAGCTTAAAAAAAAGAAAATATTCCAAGTCAGTACAGAAGAAATACAGATATCATCTTTTTTTTTTTCATTGCTTTTTCTTGTCCAAACATAACCCCGACTTTACCCATAATGCACCTCAATTTCCAAACAGTAAGGTATGGTGTGATGCGAGTAGCAAGCGAATACAAATCGGGCTACAGAGCTCCTATAAAATCACATTTTCTTTTTAAATGTATACAATTTGTTGTTACCAGCTGCAACTCAAGTAGGACATTTATTAAACTCCACACATGTCCTCCGGGAGCCACAAAGGCTTTACACAAGTATCTTACAAATGCACTTCCTGTAAATGGATTCCATGCGTAAATTCAGTGGAATTCCCCATTTTAAAAGCCGCATACACTGGCAAAGATGCACCTAAAATATATACACATCCTCTTTAAACTGTTGCCAGACACTCTGCTGTATTGCCTTTCCATTCTCATGTTACCAGAGCATTATTGTGCTGCACCACTGTGTGTGAGGAAGGAGGAAGATCAGCCTCACTGGAGTCTGGCTGCTGATGTGACCTGCATGCTAATCATGTGTAAGAGGCTGGGGGGGTGTATAGCTAATACACACACATATACCTACATTACACTTACACACTGCTCTAGCTCTCAATTTGGCCCCATCTTCCGGACATAACGTGATTTCTCTCCTCGATGATTGATGCCTTATTATCTCTCCGACTCGCTGTAAGCCCCGCCCCGTCCAGAAGCCCATTGGCTGCCCCAGCTGTCAGAGCGTCATGGATGAGAAGCAGAGCAGACTGCAGAGCTTTATGACTCACTCTGCTGCTGCCCCTATAGAGAGAGAGGGAGGGGGGCTTCAGCTTCAATAAAGGCTCCCTCAGGTAAACTCCATCTCGTGGTTTTGGGACATTTTGAGTAAATGTGACCTTGAAGAGCCTCAATGATGATGTGGAGTTTTACTCTTTTTTTATTCTCTTATGCTGCATTGTGTAATGTTGGTACGATGGATAAGGAAGGAAAATAGGTATTGCGCAAAAGTGTCCTTCATCACTCAACAAGTTATTGGGTTATTGTACAAAATGTCAGCTTTGTACAACCCAATATATTTGACACTTAGTCAGACCAAACAGACCATTTGAATAGGCCGTCTTTGGCTCTGAAATGTAGGGCATTTCAAAAATATATTTTCTAATATAATGAATAAAGAAGTTCATATTTAATATAACAAATAACTGTGAAAATGATCCTTAGCAGCTGCCTTGTTATGGCTTTTAACAACTCATTGAATCCAGCAGCAACTATTGCTTCAGCCAACACTGTAGTCAAATTCCTCTACATTTTCTCCTACGTAAGCTAGCAGAAGTATTTAAATCAACCATTTTCAAAAACACTGTATCCTGAATGTTGCCACTCATCCTCTCTTTTAAGAATCCAGATAGAGATGTGTTTTCATTTCACTTCTACTGTTTGCATCTCAATTTAAAAGCAAGAGGAGGAGGAATAAACAGCTTCCTCTCTGCCAAACTGTTGACATCTTTACAGGCTGTATCCACTCAGCCGAGAGCTATTTTAAGACTCTTGTTAGTGAGGAACCAAGTGCTTTTTATTTTTGCCGCCTGTGAGGGGGAACACTAACAGATATTGTTGATTCAGTCTTTCATTCTTGCCCGTATCGGTCTTTGAATAGCGTTTCCATCCGCAAGTTTATTTGTATGAGCATATTTGTCTTTCGTTTCTCCGTTTGAACATTAGTGTGTGTGTGTGTGTGGAGACTGCCAATAAGCTTAATCAGGACCTCGGGATCAAAAAGCCCCCATGTGATATTTAAAGCCTGTAAATACACACACACACACACACACACACACACACACACACACACACACACACACACACACACACACACACACACACACACACACACACACACACACACACACATTCTAAGATCAAAGTCTAAATTAAATTGTGAGTGTCAGTATTGAATCAACTTGTTTTCTGGGTTTGAACACTTAAAAACCTTGTTCAGTCAAGTCATTGGGTTATTTTTACCCTTTTTTTAAGTGTGTGTGTGTGTGTGTGTGTGTGTGTGTGTGTGTGTGTGTGTGTGTGTGTGTGTGTGTGTGTGTGTGTGTGTGTGTGTGTGTGTGTGTGTGTGTGTGTGTGTGTGTGTGTGTGTGTGTGTGTGTGTGTGTGTGTGTGTGTGTGTGTGTGTGTGTGTGTGTGTGTGTGTGTGTGTGTGTGTGTGTGTGTGTGTGTGTGTGTGTGTGTGTGTGTGTGAGATCTAAGGCTGTAGCATGTTGCAAGGCTGAGTCAGTGTCACATTTTCCGGTTGCATTGTCTTTACAATATAAATACATTTAGGAAACTTGACCATATTGCATTTATAAGATGGTAAATGTCAGAGTTTCCTGGCAGCCGATGGTTAAGCCACATTGGATTCTGGAGTCCTTTGTTGTGTTCTCAATCCCCATGTTTCCTTTCTTTACTGTCAATAAAGGCTTACGTTAAATGTGACATTGTCAGTCCTTTAGTTTAACTGTTCCTTCTGCGTCATGGGCAAGGCTTTCAGAATAAAGGAAAGCATGAGTGACAGCTCTGCTTTCCACCAACTAAAACGTTTTTTTCTATTTTTTAGCTTTAGTTTGAGCTATCCAAAATGACTGATCCTCTACACAAATTGTCATTAAAAGTCATTCTGTATGTTTTTATTTAGCATGATATAGTACATAAAAGTGGCACACATGTTTAAGTATCATGTACATCAGGGGTGCCCAAGCTTTTTCAGCTTGGGAGCTACTTTTAAAATGACCAAGCCCAAAAGATCTACCTACAGGGCCGCCCTTGCCCAATCTGTGTTGCGAGCGTGGGGAGGGGGGGGGTGATTATGGACTAAGCGGCGGATAAACTGTGGCGCGCTTACACTAATTGCGCAGCATAAGCGTATAATAGTGCGCCGCATTTGCGCTTCAGATGAGGAGGTGAGGCCCCCTCATCACGGCATGAACCCGTATGGCACAATACAACTCAGACTGGCTTACCTGTACGTCAATCAAGTGGCAAATGCCATAGTAAGGATGGATGAAAAAAAGAAAATGGCAATGCCATGCGATCTACCCACACTACCTTTGCGATCGACCGGTCGATGTATTGGGCACCCCTGATGTACATGCTTTTCTGCAGAAAACTGTGTATGCATGCTATTTTAAGACGTGGGATATTTTCGATTTTGTATTCATCATGATTATCTCATATAACCTGTTTCAAATATTGTACCTTTTTTTGTACCAACAGCTAAGACCTCAAGTCTCTGTTGCCTTCAGTATTTGAAACATTCTCCTGATTTTGGGGTTTTTACTGTTCTGAATTTCCATTTGATTTAGCATTGGCCTGAAATCAGTATGGATTCACGATATCGTGTCAGTCACCTGATAGATAGTGGGTCTCACGGTGTGTGTTGCTCGGTTTCCAACACGGTGTTTGTTTGTCCCAAGTGTGTGTCGGGCACGGACTAATCCCTGTAATGGAATGATAATGAGTTTGGAGGAGAGGTGCAGGAGAGGTGCAGGAGCTAATAACGAAGGAGGGTAGGACTCTTACTCTTTCTGTCAGCGATAGAACCGCCGCTGCCATTGATCACAATTACCAAAGGGAGGAGGAGAGACGCCATATTATTTAAGCAAGGAGATGAAGCAGGAGGACCTGAGATACCGTTAAGAGTTCAGATTGTCCAGGGTGAAAAAGCTGAGGAAGGGAAATAAATAAGAGGCGTCAAGGTCGTGGGAGGACAGTTTTCCCTTTGTGCTTAGCATGTTGTTTTGCTGCTACGACCCATCAAGGTCACGGCTCCCATGACGGACTGTTGTCAAGGGAACCATAGGCACCTTCCTCCTTAAAGCCACAGGCAGTTTCATATTTAGACATTCACTTCCATCCAGTGGTTAATTTGAGCCGGATCCTGCCGGAACAGGATCCGGCACCTCTTCATTTTGGCCACCCTGTGTTCCGGCACCTATTTGGGCAGATCCGGTACCTCTCACAAAAAATAAAAATAAAAAATGGTTAAAATGAAATAAAATATGCAGATATTAATTTACAGAAAAAATCCCAAGAATTTTATGTCGTTTATTAAGATTAAGATTTGAAAGAGTCGGAGATCTGTGTTGACGCACTGAAAAGCTGGACCAACGGACAAACGTCTTTCACTTTTGAAATTCGCCACATGAGGAGCACGTCGCAGAGAGGAAGAAACGGTGATTCAATGCAAGCATGTCAAAAAGACAGTTACATTTACTGTCTTTCTTCAAAAAGAAGGAAGAGGTAATAGACACTTCAAAACGAGTCAGAAAAGCCTCCACAAGCCAGTAGGGCCTGGCTCATTTCGTGGCATCTGCGGGCAGTGGCAAGTACTTCCGGCATCTGCCACAGAGGCCGCTACTCCGTGGTATCTGTGGCAAGTATATGCCACAGATGTGGTATCTGTGGCAAGTATATGCCACAGCCACAACTTGCCGTGGCAAGTAAATGCCACAACCATGCCACAACTTGCCGTGGCAAGTATATGCCACAACTTATATATGCCACAACTTGCCGTGACAAGTATATGCCACAACTTGCCGTGGCAAGTAAATGCCACAAGTTAAGAGTTAAGAGAAGGTTTACGGTAGCTGCCACCCGCCTTCCGTGGCAAATGCTAATATTTAAACCCGTATTTATCGCGTAAAATGTCGCTGTTTTGGCATGACTTTATCGGACTGATCTGTACACAAGACTGATGATCTGTTACTGATGGTCCGATCATATTTTTCAAAAAGATTAAACATATGTTCAGATTTTACTTGGAGAATGTGGTTTGTTAAAATAAATAAACGTGCTATTTTTATGATGATACTCAAGATATATTATTAGTAAGTTGACATAAAGATCTAACATTGTTGACCAGAGGTGGGAAATAGGCTAACTTGTATACTCAAATACTGTACTTGTGATTTAGAAATAGCCTAGTTGTACTTTAGTTGAGTATGTAAATGGTATGTTACGTAGTAGGCTACTTACCCCACTACAATTCAGAGGTAAATTGTGTAATTGTAGCCTACTCCCCTACATTTATTTAATACGCTACCTTTAGTTACTTACTACAGATTCTGATTAATGATGATACATATAATCAAGTCTTAAATCAGACTTTATAGTTACTCCTGGAGTAAATTCACAAGATACCCTACTACAGTATACAAAGTCATTAAAACTAGCTGCACCTTTACCAGCTTTGAGAACACTTTCATGATCAATCATTATAATGAAAACATGTAATATGCACTTTAAGTATATTGTTATGCTAATCATTTTGCGCTTTTACTTGAGTAACATTTTAATGCATGACTTTTACTTGTAACAGAGTATTCCAACATTTAGGTTGGCTACTTCTACTTTTACTTCACACTAGAACCGCCAGGGGTCGCTGTATAGCCTACCTAAAACCACCAACGTGTCAAATGAACGAATGCATTGATTTTCAAGGTACAATGTTATTTTATTTATCATACTAGAACACAATGAGTGTTGCCACTACATCGCCGTGGCATGTGCCTTGGCATTTGTGGCATCTCCCACAGAGGCCACTACTCTGTGGCATCTGTGGCAAGTATATGCCACAGATGCCACAACTTGCCGTGGCAAGTAGGCTATATGCCACAACTTGCCGTGGCAAGTATATGCCACAACTTGCCGTGGCAAGTAAATGCCACAGATGCCACAACTTGCCGTGGCAAGCATATGCCACAACTTGCCGTGGCAAGCATATGCCACAACTTGCCGTGGCAAGCATATGCCACAACTTGCCGTGGCAAGTATATGCCACAACTTGCCGTGGCAAGTAAATGCCACAGATGCCACAACTTGCCGTGGCAAGCGTATGCCACAACTTGCCGTGGCAAGCATATGCCACAACTTGCCGTGGCAAGTATATGCCACAACTTGCCGGGGCAAGTAAATGCCACAGATGCCACAACTTGCCGTGGCAAGCATATGCCACAACTTGCCGTGGCATTTGCGCATGCTGAACGGGAGTTGCCACAAGATGCCAGAGTTAAGAGAAGTTTTACGGTAGCTGCCACTCGCCTTCCGTGGCAAATGCTGATATTTAAACTCGTATTTATCGTGTAAAATGTCGCTGTTTAGGCATGACTTTATCGGACTGATCTGTACACAGGACTGATGTGCGATCTCTATTTTTCAAAAAGATAATAAATTATCATTTATATTCAATTTTACTTGGAATAGCCTACGTGGTTTGCTACGATAACCAGGTGTATTGTTACTAGTAAAGACAAATAATTAAAAATAAATATCTGTATTGACACAGCAACGTGTACAATGGTGTTATTAGACTTGGCTACAGACTTAGGGCAGCTGTAACTGATTGCAGTTGCCACTGCTAGTGAGATGCTAAGATTTATATTTTACAAATGAGGCAAAGGACAGTTATATTTGATTGTCCACATGTATAAATGTGTTATTTTAAATCCAGGCATATGTACTTAATTTGTATTATTTTCGTTGTTAATAAACAGATTAATGTCATTGTATCTGTTTTGTTGTTTAATATTTTAATTCTGGTTGAACATTTTAACATTTTATTTAACAGAGTATCTAAAGAATAAACAATATAGCCTACTGAATATGTAAGAATACACTACAATAAACCATCTTACTAAAACCAATAGAAACATATATTTGTCTTTCTTAACCCTTTCATCCATGAATTATGAAAGCCTCACTCAGGATTTTTTTACCAAGTGTTTTTATTGCTCTTGGGGCATGAAAAACAAGATTTTAACTTTAGTTTATTTTTATCTATTTTTTTCAAATTTAGAACATTTAAAAATACATTTAAAAAAATAATTTTAAGGATGATGTTTTCCTTATTAATAAGTCACAAATCACAAACTCAGTAAATGAACACTGACATAACAAAAACAGAGAAAATGACCACTAGTTGTTATAAAGTAATACAGTAACAATAGGAAATTACAGTCTTTTCAAGTGAATGTATATATTTATATATAAAACAAACAATAGAAGCACACTTACTGTCAAGTAGCCTATACCAACATTAACATAAGATAATCCTTATGTGTATTATGTATGATGGAAATCCATCAAGGGTGAAAGGTTCAGTTTAAACCAGTACATGGTGTGCACAGCTATTATTTATGGCAATGAAAATCGTATTGGTCCCGCCATGCGTTTTAGAAGGGGGATGATTTTAACCGTTTTTATTTCAGGGGGGATGCCATCCCCCCTCAACTCGAGTACCGAGTATTATCATAAAAATAGCACGTTTTATTTATTTTAACAAACCACGTTCTCCAAGTAAAATCTATAGAACATATGTTTAATCTTTTTGAAAAATATGATCGGACCATCAGTAACAGATCATCAGTCTTGTGTACAGATCAGTCCGATAAAGTCATGCTAAAACAGCGACATTTTACGCGATAAATACGGGTTTAAATATCAGCATTTGCCATGGAAGGCGAGTGGCAGCTACCGTAAACCTTCTCTTAACTCTTAACTTGTGGCATTTACTTGCCACGGCAAGTTGTGGCATATAGCCTATTTGCCACGGCAAGTTGTGGCATATATAAGTTGTGGCATTTACTTGCCACGGCAAGTTGTGGCTGTGGCATATACTTGCCACAGATACCACATCTGTGGCATATACTTGCCACAGATACCACATCTGTGGCATACTTGCCACAGATACCACGGAGTAGCGGCCTCTGTGGCAGATGCCGGAAGTACTTGCCACTGCCCGCAGATGCCACGAAATGCGCTTGCTGTCTCTCCCACAAGCAGCGACGAGGGCAGCTGCAGCGGTCATGTTGATGGTCAAAACCAGGAGGAGGTTAGCGCCGCAACAGCTAGCCAGCTAGCTAACCGACAGCTAGCCAAGCCCGGGCAGCGGGTCAGGTTCACCGCCAGCCGGAACAGGAGCCATCTACCGTCAGCCAGGTGGACCACCAACAGCAACGGGTGGGTACCCTGGCATCAACTAGCCCGGTACAACAGCCGGAGCAAGAGGCGAGCGGAACCGCGACATCAGCTGGCTTACAGCAGGAAGATTCAGTAGGAGAGGAGAGCGCATTGAGCGTAGAAGAGTATGGGACGTCCAGCGACAGGTCAGTTTTTTCTAACTGTGGCCAAGAACTTGGAGGACCGTATGTTATCTCAAGGAGGCCGGATGCCAGATAAAACTGGATATAACAAGTTCATTGAGGAGTTGAAGGTGCTTTACGCACAATACTGGCCCGAGGACGCAGGTGCGCTGTATGGAGAGACTGAGGTCGAGTCACTGTCAGCGCTTCAACATTGCCAACCCGCGCGCAGTCATACGGGCCTACAGAACGTACAGAGACTCAGATGGTAAAGACACCCCCGATGAGCTGATGGAGTTACTTGTTGCTGTCAACAGCATTCCCATTGCAAGTGCTGAATGTGAGCGCGGATTTTCTCAAATGAACTTGATTTGCACTCCCAACCGTAGCTCTTTGCTCACATCCACCATGTCATCTTTACTCTTCCTAAATCTTGTTGGACCCCCCCTGGCTAAATTCAATCCAGTCCCGTACGTGAGGTCCTGGGTGGCCAAAGGACACAGAACTGCCACAGACACGCGCAGTAAAAGCAGAAAAAAAGAGATAGAGGACAATCCGGACATGCTCGTGATGTGGGGTGTTTTAAACAACTAAATATGGTGAGCAAACATACTGTCTATTAATAGGCCGCCGTGCCAATCTTTGAATAGGCCTAATAAATATTTTTTTTACACGTTAAACCTGTTGAGAAATTAATTGCTGGCTGTATACTGAAGTCCCACCTGTGGTGATGTGGGCATTTGCCTATGTTGTGCGTACTAGCCTAAAAAATTATAAATTATCGTCATAACATTTATACCATGGATACTATTTGAAATTGAGGCTTGTAAGTCCCACAGCGTTGCAAGTGGACATTTTCATGTTGTTTTCAGCACCTTTTCTGTATACGTTCCGGGACCTGTACGCGTCTCGTCATCCCTGAGCTGTCATATGTACTTTGCGTTCCGGCACCTTATGATTTACAAATTAAGCACTGCTTCCATCCCATCCATATTCATTTCCATCACAAGCGGAATGGAAATCATTGCTCTTTTGGCGAGCTGTGGTTTCAACTAATCTGGTGCTGAATGATGAATCAATCAGTGGATTAGTTGCTTGGCAGGAAATTCATTGATAACATTTTCATTATCTCTGAATCATTTGAGTCATTCGTCAAGCAAGACATGCCAAACATTTGCCTTTTCCCCACATTTTTCACTTGTTTTTTTTAGATATTTAATACATTTTTCTGAAGTCTTTCTTCTTTTTACAACAACTTAAGATCCCACAAGTCCTTCATTCAAAAGTAAAAAACTATTCACATTCCTTGTCATATTCAATCTTTTGGGTTTCAGACAGTAGTCATTTAAAGAAGTCACCTTGAGCGATTTATTTGACATTTTACAGACGAAAGAGTATTCAATACATTGGAGAAAAAAAAACACAACATGATATATGTATGTGTGTATATATATATATATATATATATATATAAATAATAGGGCTGTCCCGAATACAATTTTTCGGGGCTCCAGATATTCGGTAGTAATCAGCAGCGAACCGCTTCAACACGTGTATTTCGGTTTATTCACGGCATTCATTTTGTTATTCTACAGTATTGTTGTTTTATAGTTATTTGTTAATGTAACCCAATTTGTGTTCTTTGAAATTAAAAAGGATATTGCATTGTGTTTTTTACTTTCGTTGCAGTTGTATACGTCTTAAGTGTAATTTGGCTTGGCTTCCTATTTATGGAC
>NC_136901.1:36054252-36145635 GCF_949606895.1 Notothenia rossii | reverse complement strand
GCCTTAACAGATTGTTCTAGTCTAAAAAAACAACAACCTCATAGCTGCACTAAAGGCCTCTTCAAGTGTCCCTTTTCCTTTCATTTGTCTTTATTCGATGGCTCACTGGAGAGAAAGACGAAGCTGCTGCTGCTTTATTTCTCCTTTTCGTGATTTGACAGGCTTTTGAAATGATGTAGTGACTCCTCAGCCAAGCTCGTTGTATGAATCATCCATCAAAGTGAAATCCCCCAAAACTAGAAAGGCACTTAAAGAGACATTCGTGATAAATCTGGATCTGCTTTCAAATGTAACGGGTTATTTCTCCCTTGAACAAAGCCACACCCTGCCACTAGCTTTCCCATGATACTTTACAGACAATAATCCAGCAATCCACGATGCCTTCTGATCCGAGTCTTTCTGTGTTTCGTCTCCAGGCTGTTCAACCTGACTCTGAAGAAGCTGATCATGCTGAAGGAGCTGGATAAAGACCTCACCTCTGTGGTCATCGCCGTCAAGCTGCAGGTAAGAGAGTCCTCTCTACAGTCGGACAATAAAATAAACAAACGTTGTTTTCGGCAGCAGCAGTGAGGGGAAAGAGGTTCATGATGGAAGACCCAAAGCTCACAACAATGAAGTAGTTTCAATCACAACGAAACATATAACTTAATGAGGAATTTGAATTTAAGAGTTGTTTCTTTTTTTGTCAAGTTAGATTATTAGATCCGGACACACTTTTTCTTTCTGTAACTTCCCCACAGTCGTCTACTATTATTTTGTGTTTTTATACTAGAGGGAAGCTTCCGGTACAGTATTCCATTTTTTACAATGTGAGACCTTTTTGACAGCAGAGGATAGCAAACTAAAATAAATAACTCTCGTATGATATATTTTGGTTAAATAAAAAAAATACATTAAGAATGAATATTTAAGATTAAGTTGTTTTCTCCATCCAAATAGTGTGTTCTGCTCCGTTGCGCCCTTTGTGTGCTCGCCATCATCCCCATCTTGTCCAATATTAAAAACAGATTCTCGTAGTCTTTGTGTACATACATTTGAAGGCCCCCTTTAAGGCTGTGGTTCCACTCCCAGTTTCTGTTCCTTGGCTTCGGTTCACTCTCCACCACCTCCATCTTGTTTTCTATCTAAGCAAACCAATAAGTGATCTGCACTTTCTGGCACTTAAGACACTTTAAGCTGTTTTAATTCTTTTTCCATGCTGCAGCATCTTCCTTCCTATCAGTCACTTTCCTCTCTTTCCTCCCACGCTCCGCTGCCCTGCATGTGGTTGATTAGCTTATTGTTTTGACTCTGCTGGAGTTACCCGGGTTTTGCTAATTGTAATGTTTCCATCGTTCCCTGCTCCCATGACATTTCTCTTTTGTGTTTTTTCTTCTCCTTTCGTCGCCTCCTCAGGGCTCAAAGAGGATCCTGCGCTCCAACGAGATCCTGCTGTCCTGCGCAGGCCTGACAGAGACCGACCTGCAGCTCACCTTCTCCCTGCAGGTAAACACACTAAGGAGCAGGGGGCTCAGGCACCTGTCAGTCAAAGTGAACAAAAACAATGTTCTTGTATTTCCTCAGCCAATACTGTGTGTGTGTGTGTGTGTGTGTGTGTGTGTGTGTGTGTGTGTGTGTGTGTGTGTGTGTGTGTGTGTGTGTGTGTGTGTGTGTGTGTGTGTGTGTGTGTGTGTGTGTGTGTGTGTGTGTGTGTGTGTGTGTGTGTGTGTGTGTGTGTGTGTGTGTGTGTGTGTGTGTGTGTGTGTGTGTGTGTGTGTGTGTGTGTGTGTGTGTGTGTGTGTGTGTGTGTGTGTGTGTGTGTGTGTGTGTGTCCGGCCCATGATCGTAGCTGCTCATGCTAGCTTGTCTCAGCTAAAGGTGGAACGGAGATTAATCAAATAAGTAGCAGTTATGTAATAATAATTGCACATATACAAGTTGTTGCTTACAATTTCATGAACAATGTTTTCCTTGTTGCTACATGTAATAAACATTAGACCTGTTCATGCATCAACACTCGTACAGCGTTTACATCCTGCCATGCATTCAGGCCGAGCACGACTAATCCCAGCAGAGTTTCTTCTGCTCTAAATCATCCTCTCCAGTTTCCATGTGTCTAAATGCTGCTGAAAGGTCAGCGAGTTTCTCTCTGTGGATCTTAGCGCGCGCACTGAGCCAGACATTATACATTCAACTCCCTACACTGCGGAGAGGAAGCCTATTAAAACGGAGCGGCGGAGTGATTTAATGGCTTTGAACATAGGTTCAGAAGTGGCTTTTGTTCCTTTCTATAGTGCAGATCCTTAATGACGGGTTATGTCATAGTGAGGATGTGACTAAGTGGCTCGACACCTCAGCATGCCGGAGACAGGTCTGCGGGTGTCGAGGTCTTACGCAACCAATCGGCCTGATTGTCACGACCTGGGAAACAAAGTCATCGCTGTATCAGTCTGGCTCTGAACTTGTGTGTATTTGTACTCCGCAGTACCCACACTTCCTGAAGAGGGACGCCAACAAGCTTCAGATCATGCTGCAGAGACGGAAGAGATACAAGAACCGAACGATGCTGGGCTACAAGACCCTCGCTCTGGGTCTCATCAACATGGCCGAGGTACTACCACCCACTCAGTTCTTAATGTATCGCACAAGTGATTTGTGATGTGTCTACATTTAAATGTTTTTCCTTTGATTCTCAAATGTTTTCTGTCTTTAGTTTGTATCCCACATTTTTGCATTTATAACATTTAATATGATCAAATAGGCTGATAGGCTAAGGGGCGGGACATCTGTTAGCGGTTGACCAATCACAACACAGCCAGCCAGCTAACCAATCAGAGCAGACTGGACTCTGGTTTCAGACAGAGGGTGGAAAGAGGAGCTGCAGCACAGGCAGTATTAGAACAATAAAGAGCTTTTTGAACATTAAAGCATGGAGACATGTCCCAATAGAGACACAACATACAGCTGAAAATGAGCACATTATGTCGTATCGTGGCATTTTAGTGTGTCTTCAGCAGCTCCACAGCAGCAGATGGAGGTTAAGCTGCGAGTTGTCGAGTCAGCGGAGTATCGTCCTCTTCTCGTCCCAACTGATCTGAGCTGTTGACCCAACAAAACACCGGTCAAAGCCTCATTTCCCTAAACATGCAGCCTCTGCCTTCTGCTGCAGTACAATCTCCGTTGAACTGATCTCATTAACCGTCGTCACGGTGATTTCTGACCTGATATCAACCAGAGGAATCTTCTCTCATTCAGGGACTTTTATTAGCACATACTTAGCTTTAACCTTCGTTTACCCTTCATCCAAACTCAATTTCATCTAGTGCACTTTAAACTAAAACTCGGATTTCAATCTTTGGCCTTGCGTTCTTTTTCCGGCACGCCATAAATGTCGCCATAAATCAAAGTCTGTGGCCTCGTCTGCCAAAAAGCTCCTCGCGATTCTCAGTCTCCCACATCAAGAACGTTTCCTCGACGGCTTCTGATTTATGCTGTGTGTCTGTACATGTGGATGTTTCGTTGAAGGTCAGGATTATTTACAGTGTGAAACACCAGAAAAGTACATAAATACAGATTTTAATGAGGAGTCTTTTATCAAGAGCAAATTAACCCAGATTCACCCAATAGGAAGCGAGTACATGGATCAGAGAATAGATCTTGTGAACTCAAAACTTTAAGAAAAGTATTTTTATTTCCAGCACAGTATGTGGCTCCAGCCTTTGGCCTGCTGCTGCCTCTGCATACAAAACAACAGTCACTTTTTATTCATGAAGCTATTCCAGCAGACAGGTTGTGCTTTGGAGAGGGCAAAGGACACGAACGCCGACTCGTACGCATGATGGGTTCAAACTCATTTCCTTCACAGGCGCAGTAAAAGCCTGAACTCTGCCCCGAGCTCGGAGCGGGTCAGACAAATAAAAAGCTATAGGGGACTCACTCAGGTTTTCAGTTCTATCAGAAGTCACGAAGAAATCTCGTTTTCATTGACAGCAGGGAGTGTGAAGAAAACTTCTAAACTACTGTAGCAATACTTTTACTATAAACTCAAACTTGTACGAGGTATAGGTTTGTCAAAATAAAAACAGAAGTAAAACTCACAGAAAAATTTCACACTGAATTTGCCTTCATTTCCCATAATTCACTCTGTTGTCAGTCTGTAACCGGTTACAGGTTTCCAGTATCAATTGATGAAGTACAATTTCTTAATGAATCATTTTGGTCTATGTTTCTTCAAAAAGTTATACAATCTGAGTTTCATGATGGTGAAAAATCATATTAAATTCGCCCAAGATTTTTTTAAATAAACATTGTTTTACTTTGCAATAATTTCCCATAATCTTTAGTAGCCAGAACAACATTCGCTGCTCCCTTTCCACAAAAATACATCAATAACTGCTTACGGAGACATATTATGAATGTTGTTCTTGATTATGCAACGTCATGTAATCTCTGACTTTTTTCCATTTACTTAGCATTTGCACTACTTCAGCTCGCACAAATATTGTTTTGCCTTTACTTCCACTTGAAACACACAATGCTGAGCAGTAATGTGATTATCTACCTTATAAAAGCATGCTTTTAGAGAGCATTCACTGCATGGTTTCAAGCATAATGCGTTATAAGTTTAAAAGATGAACCTGCAGGTAATTTAGTCTTGCCGTTTGGAAAATGTACAATTAAATTCATCATAATAAAACATGTATTTTCCATTTTGTTTTGGTCACCTGTCAGATTTTCAGATTTGCATAAAAGCCTTTTTACTGGGTTAAAATCATGGATGTATAATAAGTGTTAAACTGTGCAGCTAGGAAGCTTTTTTAGAGCTAGCATTAGCGTTGAAGCAGGTTAGCTGAACCTCAGCAGTAATGTCTCTGTAATGTGTGGCTCAGGCTGTCTCCATAATAAGCCGCTCAGACTTCATTAACTCAGCGAGTGTGACCAGACTGCTGACAGAGGCTGGGTGTCACTCAGTTATATACACAACACACACTCCATTATGTCCCCACAAGGGAGGCGAGTCCCCACACGTGACTGTGTAAACAGATTTAGGTCCCCACAAGTACACACACACACACATACACACACACACACACACACACACACACACACACACACACACACACACACACACACACACACACACACACACACACACACATACACACAGAGGCAGGAGACGTGATGCTGCTGTTTGCTGCAGAGGAAGGACTTTGTATGCGTCACATGTTCAACTTTCCCTGGTTTTGTTAATCCCATCTGCTGGTTTGTTTATCTCCTGCAGCCATGTTCCTTTATCTTTCTCTTCTCAACACCTTCTTCACGTCTGTCCTCATTTCTTCTCCTGCTGTCTAACCTGTCTTCCTCTCTGTCTACAGAGCCTTTATGTCGTGTGTGTCTCTCTTCCTCTTCTTGCTCCTCTCCCTCTGATGCTGTTTGAATCCCATCCTGTGTTTATCTCCGCTGTGTGTAGAGAACCGCAATTGAAATATTTCTGGTAGAAGTTTAAATATCTGACTTTCTTTCCCTTCAGTTATTATCTTGTTGTTTCCATTTGAATATGTTGGCATTCATTTGCATCTCATTTAAGTAACATAAAAGCTAAGGCACTTTCAAAGTTGGAGAAAAATAAAAAATAATATAGAAGACATTTATAAACCTCTCTCTTCCTTATCGAAAACGATGAAAACCAATGTCCATCAATGACATAGAATTTATTGTAGCTCAATCAATGTTTCATTTTTACTCTAGTGGAGTTAGACATGAAAATAAATTACAATATGAGACAATTACCACCTAGTATGTCTGTGATATCATGATTTTGAATATAGATTTTCGCTGGTTTTAGACGTCGACTAAGAAGCACCATTTTGACTTTTTAACTTCCTGCTTCCTGTTTTAATTGTTGAAATGTTGAATGGGATTAACATTGTATCAATTTGTGATTTTTCAGTTGAAGGCTATCTAGATGAAACCGGAAAATGCTAACGTGTAGTGTGTTGTCTTCTCTGTGCAGGTGATGCAGCACCCCAGCGAGGGGGCTCAGGTCCTGGGGTTGCACAGCCAGCTGAAGGACGCCTCGGTGCCCGTCGCTGAGATCAGAGTCTACTCCCTGTCCAGCCAGCCCATCGACCACGAGGGGCCCAAAGCAAAGATGTCCGGTGAGAACGACCCCTCAACAAATCTTGTCTCTCCTCCCCTGTTTGTCTTCCGGTCTCCTCTAACGTCCTCTGTCTCCGCAGATCGCTCTCCAGACATCGACAACTACTCCGAGGAAGAGGAAGAGAGCTACTCGTCAGAACAGGAAGGCAGCGACGACCCCATCCACGGACAGGTGTGTTTGGAAACGTGGAAATAACGCCGTTACATTTATTTTCTGTGCTTCAATTTGTTAGATGCAATTCTCAACAATAGCTTTTTTGGAGGGAAATGTAATAAAAACTCTAAAATCTTTGGTATTAATTCTTAATTTTACCTCAAAAGAAAGTGGTTCTGATAATTAAAAATACAGTTGGCTTGTATACAACCTGCTAATTGACTGATTGGGCCTATGATACCAACCCTCAGTCGCGCAATTTAACATTGCCGATCCAACAATAGCCAAAATAATTACATTATTTGTCCCTGTAGTTCCTATTTAAAAATGGCAGACCAACAAATATTGAAATGTTTTATAAAAGGCTCATTTATTACATTCTGTTCTGTGCAAAAAAGCTGGGCACTGAAGTCTTTATCTACTGCTACTCCAACGAGGGTAGATAGTGCTTTTTCTTGGGGACTATTTTAAGCTGTGGATTAATATTCTTCATTTAAACGAGTGCTTATCTGCAGCCGGCGGACTGTGCTCTGTTTGCAGAATGGATTACAGTAACATACATTGTCAGCAAGTGCAACAATGGACGCTCCCAGACTTTACTTGTTAGTGGGATCAAATTATTGTTGCCTTTGGGTCTTTTTAATAGGATTTGTGGACAGTAATGAAATAAAAATGTAGGATATCGCAACCCTTATCCTTTAAAACCCAAAATGTAATAACTGTCCCTCTCTCTCAGTATCTATTTGACGAAGAGGACGAGGTGAGGAAGAAGAAGCCGAGGCGCAAGCTCCCTTCAAACGCCGCAATCACCCGAGTAAGAGAAACACCTCTCTCACCTCATCAATCCTCCCCCCTTTCTCCCTCCCTCCCTCCCTTTATCCATCTGTTTTCTATATGTCCTGCTTGTTTTGTCTCCGAAGCAATTTGTGGCAAACCTGTTTGAAAAGCCTTTTCAAGTCAATTGATTCGACTCGAGTGAAACCCTCGCCCTCATCTGCCTCTTGCATCACCTTATTCAACCTCTCCTCCTCCTCGGCCTCCCCCTTCCTCCCTGCCTCCCCCTTCCTCCCTTTTCTGTTGTTCCAAAAATCTATTTCCTCCCTCTCCCTCTTTCAATACATGTGGTTTAGGCCAATTTTCTGGGAGGAAAACGTTGAAGCAAATCATCACAAGCACCCGCAATAATTGGAATGCATGGCCTCATTCTCAAACACACATTTACACAAACAATCAGCAGGAGCACAGAATAACAGTCAGACGTGTTGGAAACTCTGAACATTACAATTGACCTTCAATTTGACCAGGGGAAAGCAGTGAATTGTGTAGTGTGTGTGTGTGTGTGTGTGTGTGTGTTTGTGTCCATTTGTCTCAGCAGGTTATTAATGGAGCGCTCCTGTGGAGTCCCAGCGAGATTGTCACTGCTGCTCCCCAACACCACCGCCTGTGGATAACACACACACACACACACACACACACACACACACACACACACACACACACACACACACACACACACACACACACACACACACACACACACACACACACACACACACACACACACACATAATAACCATAATTTCTGCTCTGCTTGAGGGCACGAACACACACACATTAGACACACTCAAAAGCCATTACAACAGACCATTTTCTCTGAACTGTGGTTGGAAAACACACTCATATACACAGAATGATTATCATAACCACAGTCCAGCATGAGGTCGTCACTCTTACATTTTTAGCAGCAATTGAGGACACGACCCCCAGAAACAAAACAACTCTCTACAGCCACTCAGACATCCAATAATGTCGCTGATGGAAGCTTTGCCAACAGCTGATATGATCTCTATCTACCAAAAATATCCAGATTTCACACAAGGAGCATCATTGTTGTAACGAATGTGTTTCCACACATCCGAATACTGTCCACCAAAGACCAGTTATATGCACAAACACCTATATAACACTCTAGGAAAGGGAACCCCTGCCCAAAAAAGCATAATAGGGCCTCTTTAAATAAGATTTGTACCCATTTTTAATCAAAACAAAAACGGATGATGTGTAGATATGTAGTTTCACAGCTCATTGTTAAGCTGGCCGGCTCACAACTCTACTTTTAAATATCACTTACATTGGCGTCTTATTTCTTTAAACTTTAAAAAACCTCTTTACACTTCCTGCTCAGTACCAGAAAAACAAACACAGTGGGTCATGAACGCAAAGCAGCATTTAGCAGCCAAAGAGTGAAATATGAGGTAGGTAGAGACCAAAAGCAGAGCTAAATTGGATTACACAAACACAACTCTAAAGGAATATTAATGTCGCTCCATAGCTGCTGCATATGTAAATAAGCAACTGATAACACGTTATTCATATCAGCAATGCCAAATGTCCTAACAACTTGTTTTCTTTGCCCCAACGTAATCAAATATTGCAAGGTTAAAATAAAGTCGACAATATAAAAGTTAAAACGGCTGAAGACCTCCTTGACTTTTGTAGAAAAATGCGGTCGATATAAAGTTTCTTTCAATGTTTTTGACCTCAAGTGCGCATTAAAAAAAGCCTGAACTGCTGAGTCACTTTTAATCAATGCTCCCACCTTGCTTTCAAAATGACTCAGCGTGTCCAATAACTAAACAGGCAAACATCTGCCTTCGGAGGCGTCGACTGAACAACCTCTCATATTCCAGTTTAATAACACAATATGAAATGCACGGAAACATCTGCAGAGGTAACACTTTATGTGAGACGCAGAAATATGTCCTGGCGGTGTATCCATTAAGTGCTGCTGTGCGTGTGCGTGTGAGTCATCGAGCATGAATAGCACATCTTTCCCCTCCCTCACACACAGAAATATGAACATCAATCTCACATTGTCTTCTTTCTCTCTCCGCAGCAACCCAACATTAAGCAGAAGTTTGTCGCCTTGCTGAAAAGGTTTAAAGTCACTGATGAGGTAGGCGGCTTCGGCTTTGTCACACGCTTTCACTTTGGGTGTGTGTTTGCTCCAGAGGTTGTTGCTGGAGTCGACATGTTGTGGCTTTGAAGACGCAGCGAGGTGTGTGGGAGGGATGTGGCACAACAACCGGGAGTCGGCTCAAACAGTAAACACTGTCGAATTAAAATAGAACAGAAATGTGTTTATGTGCCTCTGGAGTCAATCAGAATGTGTGTGTGTGTTCTTTGGTTTTTCTTATCCTTAAATTACCATTAACATATATTTATACATCTTGGGTCACCCTGAAGTGGCTTATTTTGTAATAAGGACCACCTCACCGACAATACCCGCCTAATTACAAGGCTAAAGAAATTAATAATTTTACAAAAAATAATGTTTTAAATAGTTTTTGTTGTTTCATTGCTTCTGCTGAAACAATCAGACCGCTCCCTTTTTTACGAGATGGAACTGCGTCCATAGTGACGGCCTGTTATTCATACCAGCAGTCTGTTATTAAGAAATAACAGACCATAGAATTATGTTATTGACCAATCAGAAGCGAGTATTCAAGAAAGACCTGTATATGTCTGTTTTATGTAAGGGACAATGTGCAGTGCACTGGTCATTGTAGTGAAAAGAACCTTTCTCATTAGTATTTATTATTTCTGTTTTAAGAAGAATATATTTTTTTGTATTTCAGGCAACTCAGTATTTGATTCTGATTAAGAGCTCTGCTTATATAGAGATTATAAAAATAAAATGTTATGATTTTTTTCTGTGTTACTACTTTTAAAATATATCCCTATACACATTTACTTGTTGCTGTCGTTGAAATCTCAGCCATGTGGGTGCATTCTGATGTCAACAGGAAAGAGTGTGTGTTTGGTACCACAGTTGGGAACAACATATGTCTCCTCAGTAGGGATTATCACCTCTCAGGGGACCAGGTTGTTGACAGGTTGTTGTTTGTTCATAGCTTCTGTTTGCGTTAACAGAACCAATCCGAGCTGGTTGGAAATGTTTTCACACATGAACGTCGGTCACTTATCTCCTCTGCTTCTCGTCCAGGTTGGTTTCGGCCTGGAGCACGTGTCGAGGGAGCAGATCCAGGAGGTGGAGGAGGACCTGGACGAGCTCTACGACAGTCTGGAGATGTACAACCCCAGCGACAGCGGGCCGGAGATGGAGGAGACCGACAGCATCCTCAGCACGCCCAAACCCAAACTAAGGTGGCTGCACACACCTACAACACGGCTCATATATAAAGACATATACACATGCTGCATCCAAAACACTGATAGGACTCTCTGTTGTTCAGGGCTCCCTCTGTTGGTGAAAACTGCTCATCGTCGTCATGTATTGAAGTTTATTGTAGGTTATCTCGAACCACAATCTGGTTGGTTGGTTGCCTTTTTGTTTTCATCTGAATGTCAACCAAAACCTCAAATCTCATGTTGAATGATTTATTTAAAACATAGGATTTAAAAGTCAAGTTTCATGAAGTAAAGATGGGAGGGACAAAGTTAGAGTATCTGCTACACTTTGTCATGAACTCAAGGAAGGTGTATTTTTAGGATATCAATAACGGAGTCAAAGAGTAGCATTCAAATCTATTTGTATTCCCTCCTTTTGATCCCAGCGCACATTTAGCCTCAAAATATGACTCAAAATAGCGCTATTTGATGGTGTTGAATGTAGTGTAATAAAAGGTCCAATATAAATAGACTCTCATGAGACACTGCTGATTTGTCCCATTTCTGTTTAATGTTATCATTATCACCTGTAATGTCCCTATATCAAACTAAGCTGTAAGAAAGACACAATACTAGAGACAGATTTGTTTTCTTATGTTCTGTCTGTCTGTGTGTTCAGGCCGTTCTTCGAGGGAATGTCTCAGTCCAGCTCTCAGACGGAGATCGGCAGTCTGAACAGCAAAGGCAGTTTAGGTCGAGACACTTTCAGCCCGGTGAGTAACTCTGATCCAGGAAGCAGCCGCATCAGCAAGAATGTAACTTATGTGAGCTGTGGGGCTTTCATGTGGCGCTCTAGAAACCCTAAACCATTGAGCTGAGTGCAGTTCATCTTTATTATTCCCAAAGGGTGTTCAATTTCAGACAAGACCTCATTTAGATTGTGTACAATGGACTAGTGATACAGGTACAATACTTACCTAGGACTACACATAGCCAATGTACCTTAGCCTTAAATCAACAATCTGAAAATAAATAACTTTTTTTTGTTTGATCCAGTCACAGCCAGTCAAAATATACAACCAAAATGTAGATATTTGTATTCAAATTATTTTCTTAAAAAAACTATTTTTAAAGACTTTTTACTCAAATTATTCAAACATGTTGTACATCTTGGACATTTTCACTGTGAGATGTGTTGATGTAATTATAAATGTTTTCTTAATTACACAATAAACACATAGTCCTAACCTAGTACTTATTCAACAAAGTGCTTCAGACAGTTTATCCGTGGTACTGGATAGAGACAGTGATATAAAGAACTGGAAGGAAACACTTTTAATTGAAGCTTAAACACAACATGCGTCTCTGCATTGATGAGGGAAACATCCAGAATGTGAAGCCTGTTAAAATGGCCCATCAGGAGGGGCGGTGTGCAAATGTAAAAAATTCAAAAAGGTTTGCTTAATGGAGCAGGAATCCAATAGCTCTTTTACGGTTGCCATCTGCTCGATAGAAAGAGTGTTGAATGTGCTGAATGGATTTCACTGCAGTTCCCTCTTTAGCAGTAATGCTGAAGTAAGCCTTTCAGTGTTGGGAGTGGTGTTTGCACACTTCCTGAAAATATGTTTTCAGTGGAAAACGTCTGCTTTCAATTCAGTAAAAAAGATTGGTTATAATGTTTTTTTCCTGTTGCTGCAAAATAACTTCTGTAATTGCTTTATTTTCAAAAAATCCAGTCCCATTAAGCCTGTAGCCTGAATGCAGTTTCCTCGTTTCCCCAGCAGGGGGAGCAGCCTCCTATTGAGAAGATGAAAACCTCCCGCAGCCGCAACCTGGAGGAGGCTCTATCTGAGACTGACACACTGGTATGACTCTGTGTGTGTGTGTGTGTGTGTGTGTGTGTGTGTGTGTGTGTGTGTGTGTGTGTGTGTGTGTGTGTGTGTGTGTGTGTGTGTGTGTGTGTGTGTGTGTGTGTGTGTGTGTGTGTGTGTGTGTGTGTGTGTGTGTGTGTGTGTGTGTGTGTGTGTGTGTGTGTGTGTGTGTGTGTGTGTGTGTGTGTGTGTGTGTGTGTGTGTGTGTGTGTGTGTGTGTGTGTGTGTGTGTGTGAAGGAGAGAGAGTTAATGATCTTTGTTAATAGCGCTCCATCGGGAACTGGCTGCCATCTGCGCTGTAAGTGAGACAGATTGAGAGAGACGGAGAGAACGGAAGAAAGAGTGAAATAAAAAGTAATGGAGAGTCGGAGTATCTCCTTTTTCTGACACTGGCAGTGTGTGTATGTGTGTAGGAGCTAACAGATCAGGAGCTGTTTGCTGAGGTGGGCCCCTGCATCACGGTGTCAGTGGCAGAGAAGCCCCGTACGCCTCTGAAGAACAGCAAAAGTGAAACCCAGGCTATGCCATCACCAAGGTAACCAATCACCCCAAATCACAATAAAAAACACACATGGTGCCAAACTGAGATATTTCATTTTATTTAAATATTTTTGGCATTTATGCATCTAGATTTGTATGATTTGATAGGTTCATATTTGTACAGCATTTGTATCTATTCCTGCATTCAACACTGAATATCTTGGCAATCTATGATGTCATTTGAGCTTGTTTTAGTCGTGCTGACACCTTTGTTCCGTCTCCCTCAGGTTGGATGGAGGCAACACGCCCCGACAGAAGCGCATCAGCACCCCCATGAAGGAGAGACAGCTGTCCAAGCCCCTGAGTGAGCGCACCAACAGCTCCGACTCCGAGAGATCCCCGGAGCTGGGACACAGCACGCCCGTAAATTACCATCCTTTCCTCAGTCCTTATCATGAGCTACACAATCATTTTACCGGAGCATACGGACATGAATCATCCTGTGGCAGTACAGACATTTACAAAAAAAACGGCCTTTGTTCTTTGTCCACCTCTTTGTTTAGTTTTTTTCCAAGGTAAAGAACACAAACTATAATCTGTGACTCCCAGGAGCTCGGGAATGAATAATTGATTTGCTCATGAGTCATCTGAAGAGTAAATGTGTTGCTGTAGGGAAGTGTATGACCTCATCGTGTGTGTGTGTGTGTGTGTGTGTTTGTGTGTGTTTAGCTCCTGAGGAAGGTGGTGTACGACCAGCTGAACCAGATTTTGCTATCAGACTCCGCTCTCCCCGAAAGCCTGATACTGGTAAACGGCACCGACTGGCAAGGGCAGGTAAGTGTGTGTGTGTGTGTGTGTGTGTGTGTGTGTGTGTGTGTGTGTGTGTGTGTGTGTGTGTGTGTGTGTGTGTGTGTGTGTGTGTGTGTGTGTGTGTGTGTGTGTGTGTGTGTGTGTGTGTGTGTGTGTGTGTGTGTGTGTGTGTGTGTGTGTGTGTGTGTGTGTGTGTGTGTGTGTGTGTGTGTGTGTGTGTGTGTGTGTGTGTGTGTTTTCATCATTATTCCGTGTGTGTGTGCAGTATGTTGCAGAGCAGCTACAGGTACAGAGACACCCCGTGGTCTGCACGTGTTCCTCCGCCGAAATCCAGGCGGTGCTGTCGGCCGTGCTCACCCGCATCCAGAAATTGTGAGCACACACACACACACACACACACACACACACACACACACACACACACACACTTCTAGTCAAACCATCCCTTGGCTTGCAGGATGACTCATCTCCTCAGGCTTCATCTCTCCTCCTCTTTGCCCTCCTGACTCCACATCTATAACTTCTGTTCATGCCAAAACAATACTTTGTATATCTCACCTATTTCTCCCCCTCACTGTTTTGTCTCCATCTGTCCCTTCTGTTAACTTTGTTGGACTTTGCCAGAGCATATAAAGGAAAATAGGTGATACAGTCAAAGTAAACGGTGTTGAGATACCAACTGGTTATAAACTGTAAGAACTAGGATTCTCAACAGTTAGCCTTTAAGAAGAGTGTTATCTGTATTGTGTCCATCCAATCTGAGTCAAATGTATTCACTTAAGAGGCTCCATGTGTTTTGGTTACAAACAGGAAGGTGTATTTTCATTAATGGATAACTTTGTCATCCTCTAACTTTTTCATCATTAACGAAAAATGCTCATAATTGGTGTTCCTTCTCCGATGTTAAGATGTGATCATTACCATAGTTTTACATCACTGCAAATTAAACAGTTCCTCCCCCTTCTCTCTCTCTTTCTCTCCCCCCATAGCTGTAACTGTAACTCGTCCATGCCCAGGGCGGTGAAGGTGGCGGCGGTGGGCAGCCAGAGTTACCTGGGAGCAATCCTGCAGTTCTTTGTCACTCAGCTCGCCAACAAGACCTCCGATTGGCTCAACCACATGCGCTTCCTGGTCGTGCCTCTGGGTAAGAGAGTCTGCGGCTGTTTCCATGGAGGATACATATTGGGATAAATGGGACTGTTATAAGCGGCTAGTATCTTAAAAATGTTTTGAACCATACCTTTGCTTTTATTACATTTGTATTTGTTCTCACTGATTGTGCTGTATTGTCCAACACTTACCATCCAATTACTTTGCTCCATCTTCTCCATCAGGCTCACACCCGGTTGCTAAGCACCTCGGCGCCCTTGACCACCGCTACAGCTCCTCCTTCCTGGACGGGGCGTGGAGAGACGTGTTCAGCCGCTCTGAGCCCCCACAGACAGGTACCCCCTCCCCCCTCCATGAGGCCCTGATTGAACACCTATGTGGGTGATATTGGGTCCAGTGTTAATTTTGGCAGCTGTTTTTGATTTAGTCTTAGTCTTTAGACCAAAATGGTTATTAGTTTTAGTCACATTTTAGTCATTCCTATCCTTCGTAGTTTTAGTCTAGTTTTAGTCGACGAAAACTCAAAACGTTTTAGCCCACTTTTAGTCGATGAAAAATCACATTTTAGTCAAAATGTGTTTCTATGCTCTCTGAACGCTCCGTCCCTGGCAGATCTGTGTCCGCTGCAGCATGTCTGTTAGGCCCCGCCCCCCGCACACAGAGAGACACAGGGAGATCGCTCTTCTGGAGTGAAGAGAGCGGAAATAATGATATTGCAAGTTAGAAACGTAAGATGCATTTTGACAGACAAGACGGACACTTGGGGGAAAATATGCTGCATTTTGAATGTCCGATAGTCCACCATTAACACCTTAGTCCCGTCTTGTCAACGAAAACTAAATATAAATTTCGTCATAGTTTTCGTTATCAAGAATCTATTTTTAGCTCGTCATCGTCTCGTCTTAGTCATGTAAAAAAGGTCGTTCACGAACATTTTTCGTCATAGTTTTCGTTGACGAAATTAACACTGATTGGGTCCCTACAAACACACACATGCTTCCCTCTCCTCCACAGATCAGCTGGATGTAGCGGCAAGAATCTCGCAGTACATCAGCGGAGCCACGGTCACACACCAGCTGCCCATCGCTGAGGCCATGCTCACCTGCAAACACAGGACGTGAGTGCAGAGTCACACAAAACACAAACAAGAACCCTTGATGTTGATCTCACAAATCTGTGTCCTTTCTCTTTCCAGGCGAGATGAAGACTCCTACCAGAAGTTTATTCCCTTCATAGGGGTAAGATTTACTCTATATATCGCAGGAGGTTGCCAAATCAGATCTGAATCGAAGAATTGTTGCTGATTTTAGACATTTCTGCTTCTTGTTTTCCAGGTGGTTAAAGTTGGTCTCATCGAGTCGGGTCCTTCTCCAACAGGTCAGTGAACGGTTACTTAAGATATGAAAGAAAGAATTCCAGGTATACTACCATGCATCTAAAATGGAATAGGACGAACAGAAAGTTAAATTAAATAATGTACAGTGGAATGAATTACTGACTTTATTTTATAATATCAATATTTGGACTGTAAGCAGAGGAATTGAACAGTTCTGTGAGTCTAAATAAAATATAGAAGGCGCTAATAATGTACATTTTCTTCTGTGATCCTCCAGGAGATACAGAAGAGGGCATGTCAGTGAGCTTGGCCGTCCCCTCCACGTCTCCGCCCTCCCACGGCTCCCCCACGGGGATTAAAGAGGCGGCCACACCCCCCTCCTCCCCCTCTATGGGCAGCGTCCTGACAGTACAAGGGTAAGAGTGACCTGAATGATTTCTCCTTGTTTAGAATGTGTCCCTCATCACCCCTTTGGTCAGGGGGGAAACATCCATCTTAAAAATAACTCAATTGTAAAATGATTCCATTGCCATTCAAATGAAAAACAAAATAGCAGATTAAAAGGTAAAATATGTTATTTTCTCAAATGTATAAATGATGTTACTCTCAATAAAGAGAAAGATTTGAACACCTTGAAACAAGATATCTATGTTAAATGTTGAATATTGAGTTTCTGGCAGCAATATTCTCTTTGATACTTCAGTCCTGTTTTCCTCTGCTGGATACATTTGATATGTTCTCCTCCTGCTGTGTCTTATCTAATCTTCTATCCCACCCTCTGCAGAATGCATTCGGTGCAAGCATCTTTAAATGTAGTTTGGCATTCTTTAAAAATAGTTTGGAATGAAGTTACTGTTGGCACAAAATCATATTTATATTTTTTGTATGTATTTATAGAAGGACCATGCATACAAAAACATTAATCTCAGCAAAGAGAAGAGATGCAATATGCCAGATTATAGCTAATAGCTCATTTCCATCTGTGGTCCTCAAGCAGGTTCATAACAATCAATAAACAAATAATAACATTGCTCAAAACTCAGACTACAGTGTAATTCATGTTGGCATGACTGGTTGCTTAATATCATTTTTTTCGCACCATAAGAAAACGAGTTAAACTGGAAGAGTATTCCAGTGCTTGATGGCCGTAAACGAAAATGCAGATCGTTCAAAGGCAGTGCGCCTCAGAGGGATGGTTGCATTTGATGCAGATCTGGAGTTTCTTTTTTTTTTTTTTCTTTTTTTTTTTACAAGTCTTTTTATTTCATTATAGTGTACAATAATCGATGCCATTTCATAGATTGTAATATCACAGTACACTCACTACACTCCCCCCGAGTTTCTGCAACTCTGCTCACGGCGAAACTGAAAAAAGCTCCCCAATATCATATCATATTCACAATTTGTGCCATTGCCTATATGTATTTCTTAAGCAGTTTTTTATGGAATCTAACAAAAAACTTGACTTCAGCTTTAAGGATTCAACAAAGATATGTTAAGGGGAAAAGGATGATACATAATACAAAAGAGTTGGAGTGATATAGGTCCAGAAAAGGAGTTGTGAGCCCTCCTGATCTTGTATTTCTCTCTAACTGCTTCTTTAACTCTCCGTCCTCAGGAGTCCCAGCATGTCTCACGGCGTGGACGCCATCGGTCTGCAGGTGGACTACTGGCTGGCGTCTCTGGCGGAGAAGCGGCGGGATGGCGAGCGGCGCGACACGGGCGGCAAGAACACGCTGAAGAGCGCCTTCCGCTCGCTGCAGGTCAGCAGGCTACCGGGGGAGGGCAGCAACGACACACAGGCCCAGGTCAGCACCATGGCCATGACCGTGGTCACCAAGGAGAAGAACAAGAAAGGTGAGACGAGGAGCCCAAGAGTGGATATCCTCAGATGTTAGAGGAACTCTTCTTTCCTGTTCTAGGTCCAGCTGCATGATTATTTCCCTCTGCCTCTCCGCAGTTCCCACCATCTTCCTGGGGAAGAAGCCGAAGGAGAAGGACGTAGACTCAAAGAGTCAGGTCATCGAAGGCATCAGCCGACTCATCTGCTCCGCCAAGCAGCAACAGACCTTCCTCCAAGGTAACCTGAAGGACAACATGGTGACCTCCAAGTCCTTTTGAATGTGTTTGTATCGGTGATTATGAGGATTATGGTGCCATGACATACAAAGCCAATAAGAAAACGGTGGGCAACCCGAATATGCAGATGATGTGGTCGTATTTATGCCTCATGTTAATGATGGAGCAGCTACAACTTCAGCGAACCCTGATTGATCCAAACTCCATTCATAAAACAAGCATTTTAAAAGTTGTTTGCTTCTCATCTTACAGACGGACCCGACAACTCGTGAATTTAGGCTTTACACAAATCTTAATCATAAAGAAGTCATTTTGGAATCCTTTTCATCCATTTATTCTGATTAAATGACTGCTAAATCTGTTTGTTTTGGGTTCATATTGATGTTTTGAAGCAGATGAATTGCATTGCATTTGGTGTGAACACAGCATAGTTGTTGTCCTCCTCCTGTTATTCAGCTGAGTGTTTCTGTTTCCCTGCAGTGGCAATAGACGGCGTGGAGTGGAACGACGTGAAGTTCTTCCAGCTCGCCGCTCAGTGGCCCACTCACGTCAAATACTTTCCTGTCGGACTTTACGGCTACAGCAAGCCCCCCTCCTAGGGGTGAGCACCAGCCGACTCCTCTGACCCTGACTTGACCTTCGACCCTCCTTGATCCCGTAACACGGACGCGCAAAGACCCCGCCTCAGACCAGAGAGAAGACGCCGAGTGGCCGGACAATTTTTCTTTCTTTAGTTTCATTTTGGCTACAGTCGTCTTATTCGTCAGGAGGAGGAAGAGGGTGGTGTTGGGGTGCTGCGTTGTTACTAGTCACTTTAATGCCCTTTTTGTGTGTGTTTGTTTGTGTGTGTGGCGAGTGTCCATGCACACGTGAATGTACAGTGTGTGTGTGTGTGTGTGTGTGTTTACAAGGGGCTTACAGCACAAGTTTATTAGCTAACTGCCATTTACGTTTCCGTTCTATGGAATGCAATAGCATGTAACGACTCACCTATTTCAAGCCCTTAAAGACCGAACCCTAAACTCTCGCTTTCCTCAAGACCCCATCCACACGTGCATGCTCCAAACTAACAGATACACCACTCACGTGCCGGAACAGAGTAACTCGAAATAAAAAACACAACAGGGCTTCAGTGTATGCATGAGTCGCTGAAAACACAAAGGAGAGGCTCCTGTATTCACACAATGCAGTCAAACTAAAGGCTTGCATGTGATTTCCTCCACCTCACATACATCCACAGATGCCGTTAAAAACAGGCCCATTATTATTATTTTTTATTTTAAGGGCTTCCATATAATTTAAAATATTTTTTCTGTACCAAAATAAGTGATTTGGATGTCAAATGCCAAACAAAAAATAATATATATAAATGGGAAGTGTCTTTTTTTAAATTGTGCTCTTGTGAACAATAGTTATTGACGCTGTTTTGTGATCCATAGTGTACGTTTTTGTGAAGAGTTCCAGGATTTCAAAGCAGGGGATACTACAACGTGCAGTTTTCTTTATTTTCTCGTTTGCTATGCACTCACGAAGACACATCTGGGTGTTGGCAGAGCACGGCTGGTCAAAATAGATCAACACAAGCGAGTATGCAACGATGAAATGCATAAAAAAGTCGAAAAAGATGTATAAACTCTGCTTTACCACCATGAGTATCTTCACCGCAAATATAGGATTTTAAACACCTGCAATAAAGCACAATGTCGTATGTCAGTTGCCCCCAAAACAATATTCCTTATTGGCAACAGGATGGCAGCTTTTACTTCAGTGAAAACAGCAGACCTGGTCAAAGGAAACCTCATTTTTTAAGCTTTTTCCATTATTCTAAAGACTCGTCAATAATAGTTAATTTCATCGGGAAAATATAAATAAATATTTGGGTTGATGTGAGTACTTTTGGCATAGGTCTGCTACATGCTTTCTCTAAGATGTCGTGGGGTAATTAGTGAGAGTACAGTAACCGGTAACAGTGTGTGTGGTGAAATAAATGTAATGTTGTCGGAAACGTTGACAAAAAAAAAAAATCACTAAATAGGAGGAGTGTGTGTGTGTGTGTGTGTGTGTGTGTGTGTGTGTGTGTGTGTGTGTGTGTGTGTGTGTGTGTGTGTGTGTGTGTGTGTGTGTGTGTGTGTGTGTGTGTGTGTGTGTGTGTGTGTGTGTGTGTGTGTGTGTGTGTGTGTGTGTGTGTGTGTGTGTGTGTGTGTGTGTGTGTGTGTGTGTGTGTGTGTGTGTGTGTGTGTGTGTGTGTGGATGATGATGTGGTCATTATCAACATCATTGATTAGGGCTGCGGTGGTCATACTGTTTACTTTGTATCGTGGCACAATGCAGATGCAGATTTTTACCACAACTAAGTGCTTTGACATCAAACACTCATAAAGTAGATAACGTTTTATTAAAGTAATTTGATTATATTTCAATCCAAGAATGTATCTGCAGTTGTGGTCTAAAAGCAGTTGTTTTGCCTTGTGTCGCCTACAAAGTAACTCTCTCCATGTCCAGTAAAGTATTAGCATTTTTATTTTAATAGTGTTAATGCCAATGTCTTGATTCAAATGCGTTTTTTGTTGGTTTGATTTATTTGTTCCCTGTGTCGATATTACAGTGTTACAGCACCTGTTACACGATGGTTTCAAACTAAAGGATTTGCTTGTTAGTTCACTGGCTGTTTGACTAACAGCTCGTCCGTCACCGATGAACAAACACTCAGTTTGGTGTCGATTGATTATAAGTCCTTCCAAATATTTGAATGTATAGCATTTAGTTTAAAGGTGCAGTTTTCAGGCACAAGTAGTTGTGTTGCTAGACAATTTGGTTATTTGGCCTAAAACTGACTTTACACATTGAAGGTCCCACCAGTCCAGTGCATTCATTGTAAAGTCTACATTAACAGTGGAATTTACCCAAACTTTTTTGTGGCAAACAGTTAATGGCCCATTTAGAAGTGTGTACACTTACGTTGAGAACTAGTTAAGGGCTGGTAAAAAGACAGGGTTTCATTATTCCTTAATATCAGTGAGTGGTTTTTTTAATTCCACATAAATTACATTTTAAATACCAACACCTGCTCTTAAAAAAAGGTTAGAAGTAAACACAATTGGCAGTTATTAAAGTTAACCCCTAAGACTTTTGATAAGAAAACAAGTACAATCATCACAGGACCTCTTAGAGCGAACACATACAAGCTTTCATAATTGGCCACTAATTACTTTATTAATGTGAAGTTATTATTACAATGTGAAAGGTTTGGATCTAAGGCCCCCAGAAACGCCAACCAATCAGAGCAGAAAGGTTCTTAAAGAGACAGGCGCTAAAACAGAGCGTTTCAGACCGAGGGTGAATACAGGTATATTCAAACAGAAAGTACGAGAGAAATAACAGTTTTTTTTAACATTGAAGCATATGAACATGTTTACAGTAGAAACCAACAATAGAGCATGGACCTAAACAATTAGCATAATATGTCACCTTTAATTCGCGTTTTGCATTGTAACAGCTTAACACGCAATAAAGGCATGAGTGGCGACTTAGAAAGCTCCTTTTGAGTAGGTGAAGGCAAACCATGTTTGAAATTTGAAGAAAACGTTCCAACATTTATAGATGGAATAAAAAATGCTTGATCTTTTTAAACTTGAACTATAACAGTGAATGGGAAATTGTCCTCTGTTTACGATCTAAAACGCTCTTTGCCTTGTAGTGTTGTTGGCGTTATTATTACAATGATGTGAATCTAAACTTTTACTAAAAGGTAGACAAGTCTAGTTTATTGATGCCTCTTCCTCTTGCAGTCTTCACAGAGGGGTTAAAGGTCAGCTGGCGCTCAGTGATTGAACTGAATTTGGATTTTCTTTTTTACTGAAAGAAAGGAATTTTAAACAAAATCACTGCCAAAACTAAAATGTGACTTTACTCAGCTAGATGTGTGGGTTTCTTTGGATCTCTGATAATTCATTAACAACAAAGCGATCCTTGATCTGAAGTCAACATTTCAAAGTTGGAGGAACTTTTTTCTCATCTTTCATCAACAACAGTTCCAGTTTACACATTTTCCTACTGTCTCTTTAAAAAAAAAAAACTGGTTGTTCCGTATGTAAGTCTTGAATTTGTTCCTGAGTGTTTTTACCTGTACCTGTACCTGTGTGTGTTTGTGACGGTGTATCGATGGTTCCTCTGTCCTTGACTAGTCTTGGTTAGAGATTCGGAGCTGTTTGGTCCGTCAATAATCTCCGTCAGTGATCAGCAGTGTCTTGTCCCTCCACCGTCCTCAGATATACCTCTGACGATGAGAGCGTTCTTCACCAGGCTTCCACAAGCTTAGCTTTCTAAAATCATCTGAAATGATATTGTCCATATTCCCTGACAGCTTGTACATTCTGCCGTATATCCTCATGAGAACAACATTTGCCTAAGCAGTAGATTTCTGGCAGATTTCCGCTCAGCGCGTCCTAAGCTTGTGGAGAGTATTTTGCACATGCCATTGTTTCTTCAGCAGCAGTCTTCAGCTTCTTTGCCTTTTGCCTATAACAATAATTATAATAAACTATAATGCTTGTACATATCAGATAGTACTTGTAATATTGTATTCTAGTTCTGTTTTTTTGTTTTGTTTTTCTTAATTTGACATGTTTTGTAGAACTGCTTTTTCATGATTATGTTTGTCAATCAAACAGATGTGGGATGAAAAGTGGAAGTGTTCATTATTTTGTTTTTTTAAATAAAGATATTCCTGATTTGTAGCTCAGCCTCATGCTTTTGTGTATGCGTTTGTTGCTTTTATAGCTTCTTTATACTTACTTAAACAGTTAGGTTTCAATATATAACATTTATTTAGCTGTTAATGCTTTCCATTTGAGTTATGGAAGCAATGGGCTTGCAATAAGAAATCAAAATGACGGAAAAATAAGCAAACATAATAAGTAAATACTTACAAGCTAGTTAAACTGCAATAAAACTTAACAGAAAATAGTTATCATGCAGGACAAAAAATACATTCATGTTTAATGCAAATACACAAAATATTGAGATATATTGATAGTCATTGTAAATGTTAATGGTAAACAATTAAAATGGGTCATCGTAGTATTTTAGATGGTGATATAAAGAGTGACGTTGAAAATAAATCGTGCACATAATGCTTGTGAAGCAGGTCAGTCGTACACACAGAGGGCCTCTCACTACCCTGATGCCCTGGTTCGTCTTTGAATGGGAGCACAAAGAGTATGAGCACAGCAAGAGGCTTCACTTCTAACTACATCCTGTTACGTGAACACACGTGTTTAATTGTTTACTTTTTGAATCTGAATTAGTTAGGGACAATATACTTGATCAATTCCAAATGATTCTGAATGCTTTATTAATTATATATAAAATAAATCAGTTTTATGAGAAGAACTAAGTCGATGGGAGGCTAGCTAGTTCGCCAGTTTGGCTGTACGCATGCGCAGGATTGTTTCCCGCCCAGTTTGGAGAATGGCCAACGCAACAATTCATCTTGACATTTTACTTCATCTTTGATTGTTAAATTGTGGAAGAACCGCCGTTTTTCTTCTCCTAGCTGTCCCATTTGAGAAATATCCAAAAATGACTTCCTTCTTTGTTACTGAATATACGTTTTTGAGGGGATGACCAGTCAGTACCGGCATGTTTAATAATAGCTTTCCAGCCGGCCTGAATTTTGAAGTAACGGTCTGGGTAAGTTGAAGTGAAACAGACGTTAATGAACTGCTTGAAGCTTGGCTAACTAACACGCTGTAGCTAATCGTATTTAGCTAAACTAAGTGATAAATAAGCTATATTAGTGTGCCATGTGCAAAACAAACAACGTGAGAAGCGTGAAATGAACGACACAGGTAAACTAACGGAAGTTCACAGCCCCTAGCTTCGTCCAAAGTAAAGTTAGAATTAACGGTAAATCAACTGTTAGCTTTTCGAACCAACTGGCGTTAACATTCATTTCTTGGCTGAATCATCACTGCCTTTAATTAAAACTTCGTCGTGTTTGATAGGCCTACATTGCAGACGTCTTCAACCTACAATACGGTTTTAATTTGAAAAACACAACCGGAAGCAGTTTATTTTACGTCGGTAGACTTGACACTAGTTTGTCCGGAGCATCACAACATTGTCCTGACGCTTTGTTCGAAGGACAGAAAGCATCGCACTTGTCTTCGATGAAGGTAAATATACGGATTAATAATATTGAAATTACATGAATTCGATAGTTACGTTGCTGAAATAGATATAATTTTAGCAAGCTGTCAAATAAAACGCTACATCCTCGGCGAGGTCCATAAATGTGTCATCCGAGTCACCCCTCGCCTGTGTTTTTACCTAAAAAACAGCACTTTTTAAAATGAATCTTGTCATATTCTTATCTTTGCATATTGTATATACTATACAGTCGCCTAATATAATGTGCATCAGTGTGTTTTTGTGTAATATCTTGATGCTCGGGCCTGCACTGTTTACAAACATGTCGGACATTTTCACGCATTTTCAGTGATTCTTTTTCGGAATCATCTTTAAAAGCTTTGCCTTTTCTTTGATCAGTCCTCTCTATTGTCGGTCACCTTGATTGATATGATGCCAAGCCAAACACTGCCGCCCATCCCGGGCACAGGCCTCGACCATCCACCGGCTCATCTATCCATTTGTAGCTTAAAATAGACACGTAAAAAAAAAAGCCTGGATAAGCGAAATTATTATATCCGGATGCTTTAATTTTGTATTTTCTTTACTTTCACCTCTATGCATTTTGCAAACGGAGCATTTGAAAGGATGTGTGAATATTGGTGCATTGCAGTCAGTGTATGAGGCGGAAGGGAAGAGGAGGGGGGGAGGATGGGTGAGAGAGATAGACACATAATAAGGGAGAGAGGAGAACAGGTGCACCTCCTCCATGAAAGCAGGAACAGAGAGAAAGTCACGATGTTGCACAATTGCCTCCTCTGTCCTGCTGCAACGGTCTCATTTACAGCTGCTCAATATTCAGACCTGCGGGAAAGGAAGTGACTATTTACTGGGCCGGGCTCTGTCTACAACCTGATGTGGAATAACTCCAGATATTGTTAATCCAAGCAGTTTGAATGTTGTCCTTTCCCGCTACATCAGGGTTCAATTGAGAATGTTCTCCTGTAATGTTTGATGTTGACATCATCACTCAGAGCTGCTCTACCCAGCAGAGACCCACTCAGTCATGTGACAGCGTCTCACTTTAATTGGCTTTACTGGTCAATGGCAGCTGCTGCGTCACTGTCCAGCTCGGATGAATCCTCTTTTAGTAATCTGGGTTATTCATACTCTCACACACAGCTTTCTGTCTCGCCTTACTACCCAAGGGTTACGTAAGGTTATTATGAAACTGTAAACTATTGTTCAGCCCTTGACTTCTTTAAAACTGTAGAGAAAGGGAGCACTGCGGGAAAGAGAAACTTACTTTCTTTTTTATCTTGTCGTTCTTTTTGTTGTCCTCCCCTACATGACCTTGTGTGAATTATGAGAATTTCAAGCAGTACAGGACGTGAAAAACAAAACGCACACACAGCAAAAACAAGTCTCCTTTCCCCGATAACGTCCTTCTTGTAAGATTTGTCTGCCTTGTCTTCTTCCTTTCCCCACAGTGTGTATGAAACCAGGCTATGTCCACAATGGTGTATCCTCGTGAAGAAGGCCTGGAGCGCCTGAGCCAGGATGAGATCGTCCTCAACACCAAGGCCGTCATGCAGGGCCTGGAGACGCTGCGCGGCGAACACGCCCAGATCCTCAACTCGCTGCTGGACTGCGCCCAGCCCCCCGCCGCGCAGGAGAAATCCGGCCTGCTGCGCAAGAGTCTGGAGGCCATCGAGCTGGGCCTGGGAGAGGCACAGGTAACACGATACGGAGCCAGGTTCAGGTTATTTATCTGTACGCGTAGCTAGGTTTGGTTTGCAGCTAAAACACAAGGGATCTTTTATGACGCACATTCTAAAACCACACAGAGAAATCCCTACAAAACATACCCCCTTTTAAAGCCACTAGCACAAACATGAGCAATCCACAAAGTTAATAAATAAATAAATAGGCATTGCTTCCATAGCAACCAAATAAAGCTTTCTGATTCTTGATGGATAAGTCTTCATTAAGAGGGGAGTCCTTGCAGTAATTAAGTCAAAATTATCCACAGTGTGTAAAAGTCCCATCTTTCTCAAAGGTGATCATCGCCCTGTCGAGCCACCTGAGCGCCGTGGAGTCGGAGAAGCAGAAGCTGCGGGCTCAGGTGCGCCGGCTCTGCCAGGAGAACCAGTGGCTGCGGGACGAGCTGGCCGGGACGCAGCACAAACTGCAGCGCAGCGAGCAGAGCGTGGCACAGCTGGAGGAGGAGAAGAAGCACCTGGTGTTCATGAACCAGATCAAGAAGTTTGACGACGACGTGTCTCCGTCGGAGGATAAGAACCAGAGCTCTGGCGGGGGAGGAAGTGGAGGAGACACTTCGAAGGACAGTCTGGACGACTTGTTCCCCAACGATGACGACCAGGGGCCAGGTATGTGCTTTAGGAGATGCTAACAAAGTAATGCTTATTCTCCTTATATATTAATCTACACATTGTTTTTCCTCAAACTCAAGATTACATAATGCTTTGAGAGTCTGACCGTGCGTTTCAAACCCACAAATAGTCCAGACCAAACACAAGGAAGCAGCAAATATTCAGCTTTATTTTGCCTGAAAAGTCACTTAATCAATTAAATCGATTATTTTAATCCTTGTAAATTAAATATTCTTTCATGGAATGAATCATTTAGCTGACTCGTTGTTTCAACTCAAGGTAATAGTGCAATCATATTTGAAAGTGATGCCTGGAAGAGCTATTTAGCCTTAAGGTAACCCCTTAGGAAGGAGTAAAGTGACTCGGCAGAAACAACCTGGAACACACAAAAGATTTCCATCCCAGTTTGCATGAACAGGAGCCTGACACTGGAGGAGGGTGTGTTTCAGTGGTAGAACACAGGAAGCAGAGATAATTGGTTTTGCTTCGGGCAGTCGGTCCTTTTGTATAGCTAACCTTTGTTCCATTATGAATGACCGGTCTTAAGTTAAGTCAGATAGAGGGATAGTCTCTATGAAGAAGGTAGAAATCACATTTCTATAATTACCAAAGCGACACTTGGATTTACCCCTTTTTATAATTCATGGGTTTATTTAAGTTCAAGTTGTAAAATCCTTCCTTTTGGTATTTTATAGAGTGTAAATATTAATCTGCTTTCACATAGTTGTTCTATTCATATAGTTACAAAATAAGAGCCGGATACAGTCCTTCCTTTCATTCACAGTCATGTCAGTGAGTCATTTCAACTCAGGCTCACACACAGCTCCTTGTGTCAGTGGAAAACATACAGTTTAACGGTCAAACTGGGAGATAGTTTAGATAAGATTAATAAATGATTTGAAGCAGGACATGTGGTCATGTTGATGCTTCACTCAGACGGTCACTAATGCGGTGCGGTTCACTCTGCAGCTTGGTTAGCTCTCCGCTCCATTAGCCTGGGAGTAGGGCTTCCCATAATTGCCGTTTGCTCTGTTTATTTATGAAGAACTGAATAATACTTCTCAGAAATGTTGTCTCATCTTTATTCCACCTTTTATAATTCAATTAAATGTTGCTCTAGTTTGGGAACTAGACATCAGGATCACAAGAGAAATGTCAGGTTCAGGAGTTGAAAGGAGACGAGGTGCTTTGAGAGACAAACAGTTGGAGAAGAAAACCGTTTATTTGACGGATAGGGAGACATTTAAATATCCTCTCTCCTGTCCTCACAGCCCAGCCCAGCGGAGAGGTGGCGGCTCAGCAGGGGGGCTACGAGATCCCGGCCCGCCTCAGGACGCTGCACAACCTGGTGATCCAGTACGCCTCGCAGGGCCGCTACGAGGTGGCCGTGCCGCTCTGCAAACAGGCTCTGGAGGACCTGGAGAAAACCTCTGGACACGACCACCCCGACGTCGCCACCATGCTCAACATCCTGGCTCTGGTGTACCGGTGAGGAACGGAGTGGAAGTGCACATACTGTATATTCCAAATTTACAAACGTTTCCCCATTTGGGATGAAGACGGTATATCTAGTCTCATTTGAGAGCTTTGAGTCGTTCTGTTTGTCCTCCAGGGATCAGAACAAGTACAAAGAGGCGGCTCACCTGCTGAACGACGCGCTGGCCATCCGAGAGAAGACACTGGGGAAGGATCACCCTGCTGTGGCCGCCACCCTCAACAACCTGGCCGTCCTGTACGGAAAGAGAGGGAAATACAAGGAGGCCGAACCTCTGTGCAAGAGAGCGCTGGAGATCAGAGAGAAGGTAAAGACCCACAGCGCCGACCTCTTAATGTAAAAAAAGTATATTTTCTATTCAAAGTCCACCATTTAAATAAACGATACATACTCACAAAAACGATATCTGAGTACTTCTTCAACTAAAAGCATTAATGTAAACCTCCATGTGTGTCCAGGTGTTGGGGAAGTACCACCCAGATGTGGCCAAGCAGCTGAACAACCTGGCGCTGCTGTGTCAGAACCAGGGGAAGTACGACGAGGTGGAGTACTACTACAGACGCGCCCTCGAGATCTACGAGTCCAAACTGGGAGCCGATGACCCCAACGTGGCCAAGACCAAAAATAACCTGGTGAGGACATCCTTCAAGAGAGATTTGAACTATACATTTGATATACAGTAATGAAACTTTAGTTTGTTTTCTGCTCTCTCATCGTATTCTGTGGTTCTGTGTTTTATTGCTGTTCAAAGAGGATTTAGTGAATTGAAAGATTGTTCTCCTCAGGCGACGTGCTACCTGAAGCAGGGGAAGTTCAAAGACGCTGAGGCTCTGTACAAAGAGATCCTGACCAGAGCACACGAGAAGGAGTTTGGATCCGTCAACAGTGAGTAGACCGCTGAGCCTCTCTAGAGTGAACACAATGACACTGACATTGTGCTTTACTGAAAGGAAAGTTAGTCGTTCTTTAAGGAAAAGACTTTGACTGACCTTTAACCATCTTCACTCTTTAGCACATCTCCACCAAATCATTCATCTTTAGAATTATAACCATTTGAAATGCCAAGTTGATACAAACTAAAACTTGATCAGAAGAAAAAAAAACTCAGTGTTTCAATGTTTTTTGGGGACATCTGTGTCCTAAACCCTCTGAGACCCACATGGGACATTTGTGTCCTAAACCCTCTGAGACCCACATGGGACATTTCCGCTTTTGCATATTTTTGTGTTTTGTCTTATAAATTGTCCTTTCTTTACAGTATAATACAAAGAAATCAGCACAACCTCAGCTAATCATACATGTCACTCATTAGAGACTTCTATACATTATAATAGGGGATATTAGCCCATACATTTCTTTGAATTTTTCAAACGGAGCTTGAATTTTGTACTCATTTTATTCAAAATAACTGCTAACCATAACATATACTGCGTTAGCTTAGCCGATCTCCGTTCAGAAAACACGCATTTTAAAAGGTTCTTCGCCTGCCGTCTGTCTGCAGACTTGTCAAAGCATTAATTCTTGGTTTTTACTAACCGGTATCAGTATGTTGTTACTTCGGCATCATTTTGAAACGTGGATTACAATTAAATCACGGTCAAATATGTTCATCTTGTTGTAGTAGATTCTCTCACCAGTTTAGCATACTCAGCCCGGTTGTTGGCCTGGAAAGAACCTCGATTTTGGAGAGCCAGAAAACTGTGAAAAAGTACCCGCTAGCCGGAACTACGCCTAGTGGAAACGCAACCCAAAACGAGCTCAAACCTCGCTCCATGCTGATGTGGAAATGCTCCATAACATAAACTCTTTACGTCACAAACAAAGAGGGTGAGAATAGATCTATAAAACATACGAAACAATAAGCAATGCCCCAGAATCAAGGTGAGACTATCCGCATCTTTTAAAGCTTTACGCACATTATTTTCACCGAAATAAGTAAACGCCTCTCAATGAAAAACTCTAAATAGTTGTTTATTGCCGTTTCTGTAGTTTAAGAGGAAAAACACGGCATGTCTCTGGTTATGACGCTTTGAACACAACGTGATATTTGGGATGGTATACGGCCCCGTGGGTCTCAGAGGGTCTCAGGGGCTTTTTGGCGTGAAGAATGATTGATCTCACAACAGAATATATCCATTTCTATTCCTCTGACACATTGCTATGTGTTGTGATTCTTGTTGTGGTCTGAGACTCTGTGCACAGCCATGGCTCTCCCGTGGCCCTCAGTCCTCTCAGCGGATCTGAGGATTATTTGGGGCCATGGCAGCGTGTGGAGAGGCTTAATGTCCATGTGTTCCTCTGCTGCTCTAAGCCTATCAAACCCTTATGAGGGCCAGAAAGGAATGTGGCCAATGCATGGGTTTTAATTCAAGACTGTGTTATTTCCTTCATATATGAATAGAGAAGCTTCACTTTAAAATTGAGGTCCTTCAAAGGGTCCTTGATATCTTATCAGCAATGTGTTATGTTCCTTATTGGTTTTGTTTCTGCTATCACCTTGTAAAGTGAATCCTGTCCGTCAAAGAACATTTCTGATATTCTCTGGTCCTCATTTTGCAGATGACAACAAACCAATCTGGATGCACGCAGAGGAGAGAGAGGAGAGCAAGGTCAGTGATAGACGTTGATGTTTCCCGTTCATCCCTGGGTCTGGCAGGCAGGTTCATATAGAAAGGACTGATCAGCGTAATGAGGGAGAGCAGCAGACTAATAAAGATTACAACAGGGACATGTTTCACAAGCTTTGATGGTGTCATGTTTCAAACAGGACTTCTCTGCCTCTTTGTATCTTTATCTTCCTCTTGTTTTTCTCTCTGTCCCCGCCCCTCTCAGGGTAAACGTAAGGACTCAGGCCCGTATGTAGAGTATGGCAGCTGGTACAAGGCCTGCAAGGTGGACAGGTGAGTCACACGTTGAAAACATTCAAACAATCATGAAGAAAATAACAATTATTTATGATAACACTTTGAAATACAGTTGAATTGTAGTGGTCTTTGGAGTACTTGTGGTTGTCAGACTTAACTGAATCTGTGTTGATATGAACAGGCTGTAAATGTGTTCAGATATGTTTGTCGTTTATCAAGAGAGACCATTACAACGAAAAAAATCCCCTGTATCCATAACAAGATTAAGGACGCTAATATAGTACAAATCTACTCCTTGTACCAGGAGAACAAAAGTCAAACTCAGACCAATTTGAGTTTAACAGTTCATTAAAAATGTTATCTAGTTGAGAAAAATAATGATTTGTTTTTAAATGTCATTAGCTTTATTGACAAAGATGCTAAATTGAAGATAAATACAAACGATTAAACAAGTGAATAAATAAATAACATTGTTTTTGTGTGTGCGTTTTCTTTCTCAGCCCCACTGTGAACACAACCCTGAAGAGCTTGGGGGCTCTGTACCGTCGTCAGGGCAAACTGGAGGCGGCCGAAACTCTGGAGGAGTGTGCCAGCAAGACCCGTAAACAGGTACACACACACACACACACACACACACACACACACACACACACACACACACACACACACACAGACTGCTGAGTTACTGCTGTTAGATTAGTCGTCTGGGCCCTTTCAGTTGAGAAGCCTGATTAGTTGAACAGGCGTCCAGCGGAGATTTATGCGCCCATAAAGTATGATTTACAGATCAGTCATGGAGCTAATGTGTGTACATTGTAATAAAGACCTGCTGTGCGGCCATTGTGTGAAGAAGCTGTACTTTTCTCTCTGACCTTTGTGTTTTTGTGTCTCTGTCTTTCAGGGAATTGATGCCATTAACCAGAGTAAGGTGGTGGAGCTGCTGAAGGACGGGGGGGGCGGAGGGGGGGACAGACGACACAGCAGGGAGGGAATCAACGGGCCGCGGGGGCAGAGCGAGGGCGACGACTCCGCGGAGTGGAACGGGGTCAGTGTATGGACACTAATTGATAACTGTAACACTAATCCATGTTTTAATAAGATCATGGTGTGAAGGACAAGATCAACACGAGTCATATTACATGTGCTGTGATCAAATATGAGAAGGGAGCCAGAGGAAGTGTGCTCACTATGTGTCCAGTAAATGCTGACTTGGTGTTCTGCTTCATGTTCCCCTCAGGATGGGAACGGGTCTCTGCGGCGCAGCGGCTCCTTCGGGAAGATCCGTGACGCCCTGAGGAGGAGCAGCGAGATGCTGGTGAAGAAGCTGCAGGGGAGCGGGCCTCAGGAGCCACGGAACCCAGGGTAACTTCACACTCACTGCCAACACGTGGACACAGTCAGCTGTTAGGAGTCAGGCTGTAACCAATGACTTCAATTGTGCTAATGGTGATTTTGTTCATTAAAATGTACTCGTAACTAGGGCTGCTCAATTAATCATATCAATTAACGATTATGGCTTGCAACGATTAAGAAAACAACGTAATCGAAAAAAAAACATTGTTTTTTTATTATTACATTTCTTTTTCTTTTTTTATATATATATATATATATATTTTTTAATTATACTTAAAGTTCAGGGTAATAAACTGCTAAAAACATACTGTTCACATTTTTTTCTCTCCAGTAAATGGATGTTTTTAAAGTCAATGAATAATCGCATTTAATAATCGCATTTACAATTATTGTCCCAAATAATCAAGACTATGATTTTTGCCATAATCGAGCAGCCCTACTCGTAACATTCCCAAAGGTAATGCAGAGCCCAGGACGAATAGCTACTTCAATGTTGCAGCTAATGGGGATCCAAACATAAGCCGTCTTTTCAAAAAAAAATGTCCGACAATTTCCAATGAGATATAAAGGTTATTATCGGTTATTTTGAGGTCAACATATGTGGCTGAAAGCTTACAAAAATATCACTTTCACTTGTCTTTAATAATCATAATGTGATGTATTTCTGAATTTAAGAAAAGTATTGGAGCGTGTTAGAATGACAATGACATATGATAAGATCTCTCAAAACTGTAAGTAAGGAGATTAACGAAGGAGTAAATAGACTACCGGTTCTTAGACATCATTCTGACTTGATGTTTAAATGCTTTAGGCTAATTGTTTGATGTCTTGCTTTCCTCAGAATGAAGAGAGCGAGCTCCCTCAACTTCCTCAACAAGAGCACGGAAGAGACCACACAGGTACGAAGTTCAATTATCCCCAAAATGTAAAAATATAATATAGTATTTATCTGACAATGTCCAACAGAAGTTATAGCATTTACTGTTCTGTTTTTAGGACGCCCCCCCCGGCCTCTCGGACTGCAGGGGACTCAGCTCCAGCAACGTGGACCTATCCAGACGCAGTTCCCTGATTGGCTAGACTGAGAGAGGAGGCGGGACTGAGGAGAGGCTTGGTTTGATCCACACTCTAAAGCGAGATCAGACACTTGCACCTGCAGCATATTTTTTAACGAACACTAAGAGAGAAAAAAACACCACCGCGCGTAGCGTCATCCTGTTTAGACACGGTCGCTGCTTCGCTGTACAAAACGCTGCCATCAATCACTAAAGAGAATATTTAGATACACATTAATCAGCATGCTGCTTACTAGAACGTGGAATGTCTGCTCCTGAACGCATCGTGTTTTAGCACCGTGGCGTATATCCACATCGTGATGAGTCCCGTGTTTAGTATGCAGACACTCGTAGGCTAAATGTACTCCGGTTCCAGTTCAGAGAGGAGTGTCTGCACTCTGTATATCTCACCAGTAGCATGGAGTATCTCCCAATTGCTAACCGCCCATTCCATGCATATCACAGACGGTCCAAATGGTACCGTCCGCTTTGATTAAAACGAGGATAGCAGAGGTATTTAAGATTTAAAATTAGCACTAACCATTTAAACCTCACTGTTTGCCTTTCTTGTTGTTTTATGTATATACAGTTTTAAATTATTTGATGTTTCTTTCCTTGTAAATAGTGCACTTTTTTTTTTGGTTTACACTTTATTGGGTCTAAGAAAATACTTCTTATCTAAAAGGGGGAGGACGGGAAAACAAAGAAATATGAAAAGTTCCTAAATGCTGATACATTTAGTACCTCAATCTCTGAATTCTGCTGACTCATGGTTCAGTTTAGTCGTGATGCACTTTGAGCCCCTACGGCGCCCTCTGCTGGTCATGTTTATATCAGTCATTCTTTAAACTTTGATATAAAAGTGTCAGAAAGTTCATTTGAAATTATATTTACAATGTCTCCTCAATACTACCTACTGGAAAATAAGTTGAATAAAACACTAAAATCATTACTTTCAGGTCCTCACAAAACACGTCCAGGCTTACTGCCATGAGTCTGAAAGCTACTGAAGGGAAATATCTCTAAAGCATAATCAATGTAGGAATAACTACCTTATCAAAGCTGGTGCAGTGCATCAACAGCGTGTCCATGTATTCCTCTTGTGAAAGGTTTCCCCCGTGTTTATGTTGCTGAATATGTATCGTTTTGTACGGAACAATCCTCAGTGTGAAGTGTTGCCCTTCCTGATGATTTGTGTTTCCTGTTTTTGACCTGAGCTTTTTGTGTTAAAGGTACTGATAATCATTTGAATGTTCAATTACATATCGACTGTTCCGGTGGCTTTCACACTGGATGTTTGTATTGTGCTGTTTCCACCAAAAATAAGACCAATACCAAGAGAAGTGTCCACAGAATGTACGCGTCTTATAATGTGAAGTATCGAGGCAAGTTGTGGCGTCGCTTCAACTGGGATCAGATTGTCAAGAAACAACAACGTTTTTTGCTTCATTTGTCCTGACAATCTGAGTTAGATTTCTAAGACGGGAGGATGCAGGATCGTTACATTTTGTCCACGACGGTGCATGCACACCATCGCCAAATTCCCCAACAACCTGACACCGGCCCTTTCTTAAAATCACCTTTTGATGACGTCACATTGCTGACTCTAAAATAATGAAAGTGCTTAATCTGTCAGCTTCTGATTGTGCGCCGTGGTGCAGGTTTTAGATCGTAACGTAGAAGTGAACGCATGAAGGAAAGAAGGCCTAAAGTAAGTGTTCAGGCAGAAAAAAGAAATGATGGTATGGAGAGACGTTGCGGGAGAAGAAGTGCGTTAAGTGTCGTCCGCAGCAAATAATGTACAGAGCAATCCTTTCTATGTCTGTTCACATCAGAATGTTTAGTTTCCAGAACATCTTCTAGGACTAGTCTACTTCCTGACTGTAACACTGAGCAATCCTCTACCGTTCATCACGTATTCACCTCTGGGTTGGTTTGCTGGAAGCGTCTGTAGTTCGTCTGACTGTGTATTAATAGCTCCATAAATAGTAAGCACAATAAAACGGCCGAGAGACAAATCTAAAACTGCTATGGTTGTAAATGTTCTGAAAGATTTCCCTCTAATATTTATGGAGTTTTTACTCAGATGGTAAATGTTCTAGATCGATGGTCATTATGTGTGCTCCTATACTGCTGACGGGTGTCATTGTGAAGGGGCCAACCCAATGTGTATTTTATCAAAAGGTTCAATAAATACAAACTCCACTTTTCAAACTGTCTCCTTTATTTCCTATAATTTGACCATTTCAAAGTGTGTGAGTTTCACAGAGGAGGGGCGGGGGGGGGGGGGGGTTTCGCTGCAGCTTCTCGCTCTGTAGCTTCCTGTGTCATCGCAGCCGAGCCCCACAAATAGGAAACCAAACCCACCGTGCCGAGAATCTGCAGCTCAATGAGAGAGTGATCAGCTGTCTCATCGCTGAGATACTATCCTGGTGGGGACACATCGGAGCTCGGAACCAGGGTTACTAAGTAAGGTTACTGAAGTTCAGTTTTTTCACAATTTTACATTTGAATTAACTCAAGCTTAAGAGAATTTACTCACCTGATATCTTGCTCATACTGTATTTTTAGACGTGTCCTATCATGTTTTCTACACTTATAAGTATTTCATATCACATTTTAGTGGTACAAATATATTTGCTACTTGAAATATGTGTGATATCTTTAATACAAACAGGAGGAATTTGAGGTTCTGAAAGTTGATCTGCCAAAAAAGAAATACAAATGACCAAAGTCCATAATGGCTCTAATTTGCTTTCTTTTGAGACACGTAGACAAAAATATATTTTTCTGTTTAACTTCGAGTTTGTCAATTTGTATGAAAAACTCCAATTCAAATCTGCTTGTCATCCTTAATCTAATCCCATGTGTCCTCAGGATCTTCCTCCATGTCCGCAGCACCCCCCTCCAGCCCCAGCAGTGTCTCGGCCCCAGCTCTGGTCCAGTTCCAGCTCGGCCTGTTCAGAGAGGTGGTTCGAGTCCCGGCTGGAAACCTGAGCTACCGCCATGCCAGGAGGCTCGCTGCGGAGATCATCGAGCGCAAGGTGAGGTGGAGGTCTCGTGTAATACCACTGTGCTGAAGTAGATCAAGGGTAACCATGCAGTGGATCAGAAATAGTCTACTGAACCCATATCTGCTGCAGTGGAGGTTTCCAGCAGCTTCAAACTATGAAGAATAAGGTCCTGAAAAGTGTTGTTAGTAATAAAAGTAGTTCATCTTGGAGTGAAAACCTGCTTCAAAGAAAGTCCTACTTTGATGATGTTTAGGGGACGTCTTGAGGAAGTGAAGGTCACCACATGCATGATGGAGGAATGTAGGCTGCTATGTATAGTTTCTTCTCATTTCACTCAGCCAGCAGGATGTTGTGCGGGTTTCAGCTGTAGTGTAATGCACGTACTCACAAGTGATTTGACCGACGGTTAAAGCAGGTCGATTTGCATTTAACATTCCCAATTTTGGATGAAATCTTATCTTATCTTAAATTAGATATGTTTAAGTCGACTACATGGCAGGCTCAAGATTTGATTTGACAACAAATATATTCAGACCCTTGATATCACCAAACTGTATTTCTAAAAACAGGACCAATCGTCTTTATGATGGTAACATTGAAATCTGCACTCATTCAGTTTAAAGTAAATTGGGGTTAGATGATGCAGGCGTTGTCCTCTGGTCTTCTCACTGCCTCACTCTCAGGGACTTTGTGGTCGACAAGAGCACAGCAAACTTTCCAACCACGGCCTCCCCCCACCCGCTGTACACACACACACACACACACACACACACACACACACACACACACACACACACACACACACACACACAAACACAAACACACTTCTTTTAACTGGAGGCTTTTCTTCAGTTTCCAGGCAGCAGGTCAGCCCGTCTGAAGAATGTGTTTCACTGCACACTAACCGACATAAAACGGCTGTATCGACACAAAACGGTAGTGAAGGAAAACACATAGATGCTCTTCGTGTTTTAACAAACAACATGTAGTATAAACATTACAATAGATGCTAAATATAACAAGTATTTAGAACGGAAGATAAAAAAGACATGCTAGTGAAAACCATCGTCCACATAAAGGACAAAAGGACTCTCCACACATATATTCTAATGATATGCCGTATAGCTTTTAACACATTGTGTATTTGTTTACGTTCTTGATGTTTCAGAATCCTTCAGTTCAAGTTCAACATTTCCCATCACAGGAGAAAGAGACTCCAAACTGCTGTCAAAACGTTTTTGTGTTATCGTGCCAGAAATAAACGCAGCTTTTTGGTCAATATTTGTGTGTGTGTGTGTGTGTGTGTGTGTGTGTGTGTGTGTGTGTGTGTGTGTGTGTGTGTGTGTGTGTGTGTGTGTGTGTGTGTGTGTGTGTGTGTGTGTGTGTGTGTGTGTGTGTGTGTGTGTGTGTGTGTGTGTGTGTGTGTGTGTGTGTGTGTGTGTGTGTGTGTGTGTGTGTGTGTGTGTGTGTGTGTGTGTGTGTGTGTGTGTGTGTGTGTGTGTGTGTGTGTGTGTGTGTGTGTGTGTGTGTGTGTGTGTGTGTGTGTGTGTAGGCTCCAGATTGCAGTGTGGTCGGCCTCGGGGAGAAGGTGCTGCTCTTCAGACATGACTCCTCTTCAGAGCAGCTGCTGCAGCGCCTCACTAACGATGACGAGCTGCGGGACGGAGACCTCATCGAGGTCATCGTCGCAGGTGGGCAACAGCTCAGAGCCAGGAGAAAAACGTTTCTGTATTACAATTATCATTCAGTTAGTTATGAGCTGTTTTCAAGTCATTTCAATCACAAACGTTTCAAAAAGTACAATCAAAATAAAACTCTCAAAAAGTGCCAAAATACCAGACAGAAATGATTGACAGTATATCTTACAAACACATCTAATCTAAGAGAATGTATGTGTTTTACTAAAACATTTATAAACTCAAAACAAATCCATCCTTAGCTTCTTAATGGTCCCAAAATATTTGTTTCTGATTCGGAGATGTTTTGTAAGATAGCGTAAAGTTACATAATCTGCACTTTATTTCTAGCTATCAATTTGTAATTTAAGAGAAATGGAAGCAATCCATGATTAAAAAACTTCTGTCCAAGTATTTGTAATTCCAGGGGATATTTCTGAGTAGCACTCTGCCATAAATCAGTGGCGTAATCGCACTTTACTACCTCTCTTTATTTCAATCTGACTCAGGATCAGCGACAGTGACGGAGATGAGGATCCGCCCCCACTCCCTGGTGGTCCACTCGTACCGGACCCCCACCTTCTGCCACCACTGTGGGGAGATGCTGTGGGGCCTCGTCCGACAGGGACTCAAATGTGACGGTAAGCCACACCCCCTGCTGAGTCATGTCCAAAAACTAACCTTTTTACAGCGTGAGAAAATGTGTCTTCCAGCGTCCGATGTCAAATCCTCAGTATACAGTATAACCCCCCCCCCCCCCCCCCCCCCACCTGTGTGCAGGTTGTGGGTTAGACTTCCATAAGCGCTGTGCCTTCCTCCTGCCCAACGACTGCAGTCGGGCTCGTCGGCAGGTCAGCACCAGCCTCTCCCTGTTTCCCCCCCGACGGCCCCGCTCACACTCCCTGTCCAACCAGGCAGGAGGCAGTCTGGAGGAGGTGAGGAACATTCTCTCCTACACAGTCACTGGAACCCTCTGAACGCATTGTAATGCTTTATTCACAGTAACAAAAGATCATTGTTGCCGCTCTCAGGCCATTCGATTATCCACGGGACATAACGTTGTTATTTGGGTTTGTTTAAGTACAGTACTTCATCTTACATTCTGTTGTATCTTATTCTATTTGACATTCACATAGTTGACTTATTCCTGAATTTTTGCTTTCACCATTGGGTCTTTTGCACTTTGTATGTCTTTCTTTTAAAGTATCCTAAGTATGCTGCACTGTTGGGCAGATAGACACAATGATGTAAAGCCTTTGAATCTCTGCCTCTCCAGATCAGCATGACGAAGCCCTCCTCCAGACCCCCGTCCTGGGCCGAGGCCCCGGTGTGGCTGGTGGTCGGGTACGGGGACTCCAGCCCGGCTCAGGTTCCTCACACCTTCCACATCCACAGCTACACCAAACCCACCGTGTGCCAGCACTGCCACCGGCTGCTCCGGGGGCTCTTCAGGCAGGGCCTGCAGTGCTCAGGTCAGTGGGCTGGGGCTGCAAACTGCACGGTCTAAAGACATGGTGATAAGGCAAACTGGGATACAGTTACAACTGGAGTACTAAAGACAAGAGCAACTACAACTCTTCAGTAATGAATAGGATATAGTTTCGATCAGTTACTCACTTTTTGGTTATTTACACTCTAAAATGTCCGTATCCGCCTCAAAGAGCCAACATCACTCGACCATTTGTTGCATTATCGCACTTTAGTTTAAGCTAAATTAGCAACAGATAAATAACAAGCAGATTCCTTTGGTCAACAGCTTCAATTTGTTTTAACATACTGTACTGCTCAACAACTCTCCTGTTGCACAACATGTCCATATTGGCCTCAGAAATACCACATTGGTGTACCATCTGGGATACAATGCTAACATTTGTTGCATTTCACACTTCTTCAGTAGATAGAGCTTACATGAGCTTTAAATAACTTCCACTTCCTCATCTTGTCGACTTCAGCTATTTAAACAACACGTGTCTTAAAGCCTGTACTTTCAGGGATGGATCATGTCATATATATTAAAACATAATGTCGAGATGCTCTGTTCCTCAGGATCTGGATTGAGCTATTTGTGGATTACAGGTTCAGAAACACTCTTATGTGTAGCCATTAGTTTGATTTGAGTTACTGCCTGGGGTGTGTCCCAAAATGAAACTTTAAACAATAATAAATGTTGTTGTTTCCTCCTCAGACTGCAGGTTTAACTGCCATCGGCGCTGCGAGCTGCTCGTCCCCAGAGACTGTCCCGGAGAGAGGAGGGCCGCCAACGGGGAGGGTGAGAAGTTTTTAACCTACTATACTATGACTTGTTTCCAACCACTATATCATTTCTTTTTATCTTATTTTTTGCAGATACTATGCAAAACCTTTTTTTTTTACATACTTATTTGAAATGCTTATCTATGACTTTCATTCATGCTATAATATAACATTTCTTTTTAAATGTCAACATGCTATGCTATGGATTCTTTTAGTATTCTTCAACACACTACAGTACAGTATGACTTTTTTTGACATCCTGTACAATGTCTTTTATTTATAAAATATTCAAGATGCTTTATCACTTTTTTACATATTTGTCGACATCATATACTATGGACTATTTTCCACTATACTATGAGTGATTTCATGTTATTTTTGAACATACTCTGATATCATGTAATACAAATAATCTTATTTAGTTGAGGCTAACTAACTGTTATTCTACGGACGAAAAGTTTATTATTCCGCCGGTATTTTGCCGCGCTTCTCCTCCCGCATTGAACATCGCAGAAACTCCGTTCAAACATCAAAACGTTCAGCTCGGTCGGGAATCGATGGCTATTAATTTTCTCATTCATAAATTTCATAATTCCAGAGATATATCCCATAATTCATCACATTTTTAACATTGAAGTCAATGGAGGAATCTTCAGACTTCAACAAATCTTCATGCGACTTCAACTGCTAACTGTTCATTCATACTTTCACTCAGAAACCTCATTCCAACTTTAAAATGTTACACATCTTTGTGACATTATTCGTGTAAAACAACTTTTAAATCTGATTCTTACCTTTTAGAGATATTAAACATTGTTCAGACCTTGTTAAAGAGTTTTTCTTCACATTTTAACATTAACTAGAGTGCGTGATGTCACAGCTAGAGTGGAGGAAATCTTGAAATTTGCCTTCATATCTTTTTTTAAAACTGCCATAATTCCCAAACCCTACATTCCTGAGACATAATTTTTAATGACAAACGTAGGAAAACATCTCGTAGCTTGAAAAATGACAAATAATTAAGCAAAAAATAATTAAACAAAATGCCTCTTGAGGGCATAAAGTGACAAAAACGCTCAACATTCCTCCATTAAAACCCATTGTAATTTCAGGCAGATATTTCCTCCCGGTAGCAGCCGCACACCTTTAGTTAAACTGCCAAAAATGCCACATTGTTAACCCGAAACTACACAAAAATCACACTTCAGATGCTCAACTTCCTTGACATGCTTCACGTTTTGAAATTTCACAGATATCTGTTACGGTTCTTCCACAAAACGTTCACATGTAAGAGGTTTATCTCTCATTCAGAACAATGGAAACCTGTGATCTCTGCACACCTCGTTAGTTCAAATATAAACACCTGTGTCATGGAACACGATGATGTCATCGCTCCAACTGACATGCTCAGAGCAGCAGACTTCAGATAAAGGTTAATGTTCCTGCCCTCAACAGCTCTACGTCAATTATGGGGTGTCATCTTCATATGACGAAGGTCAAGAGAAGAGAGAGAAGAGAGAGAGAGAGAGAGAGAGAAGAGAGAAGAGAGAAGAGAGAGAGAGAGAAGAGTGATGTAATAAAACACGGTTTTCTCATAACTTCAGTGAAAATTCTCCAAACGCCCCAAAACTTCACAGGTTTGGTAACGATACAGCCATCAACGCATCTAAGCGTATTATGGGGTGTCTTCAAATGCCGTTGCCATGGCGACAGACAACTAGCCATGAAACAGGATGTCGCTGTAAGTCCAATCGACACGGTCCAATCGTCCCCCAATCGTCACTTGTATATCACCGGTCCATGCCTCAACAGCTCTACGCCAAATCTGAGATCTCACCATATGCTGTTTCCATGGAAACGCATCCCTCGCCATAAAACGTGATGTCGCTATAACTCCTATGAAAATGTTTAAAAAGTGCTCAAACTTCACATTTGTGCTAACAGTCCAGCCGTGAAGACATCTACGCGACAGTTTTGAGATTTTTTCAAATGCCGTTGCCATGGCAACACAATGCTGGCCTTGAAACACGGTTTTCAAAAAACTTCAGTGAAAATACTCCAAACAGCCCAAAACTTCACAGGTTTGGTAACGATGCAGCCATCAACGCATCTAAGCGTATTATGGGGTATCGTCAAATGCCGTTGCCATGGCGACAGATCATTCGCCATCAAGTTAGTTCAGAAGTTTGGAGTTCAAATATTCTGCTGCTTTTCCAAGCCTTTTTACTTTATTTTCTTCTCTCATCACACATTCAAGCTCCCACTGTTCATGTATCATTTCAATCTAAATTCTTCACTTTCTTCTTACACATTACATTTCAGCATAGCAGTTTAGCGTCACATTTTCAGCATAAAGCATTCCCACTAGCAATTGGAATTGGATTCTCTAGTTAGAAATATACTATACTTTTTTTTTGCATATAATATACAATTATTTTCAGATTTTTGTCAACTATTCTTTTATATTCCTGACATAGTCTATGGCTCTTCTCAACCTATTATTCTATTCTATTTCATAGTATTATTATTCAACATACTATGCTTCTGTTAGATCACTCTTATTTGTAATGCCACTTTTGAAGGTGTCCATCTTGTCTGGAATGAGTGAATACATGTGTTAACAGAAAGTGATTTTTAATCCATAGAATTAACAGCACTGTTTTTCTAAATAATCACACGTTGCATCCCTAATATCTTCTGCACATGATGTCAATTTCCCAGAATCCCCAGCGGTGGGTCAGAGCTGCCCTGCCGACCCGGAGGACAATGACCTCAGCACGGTGGAAACCTCGGAGGAGGAGATGTTCGCCAACGGAGAATCCACCGCCGAGGGCCAGCAGGACGAGCAGCCTCGGGAGGCCATGAGGTCAGAGGTCACACTCTGATGATGTCATCCTGCTGGCACCAGACAGCGTCATGACAACACTCATCTCCCTGTTTTACATCAATATCACATCTGCATGACTTTATTTGAGTTTTTAAATCTCCTTCTCTTGTGTTCCTCCGTCAGTCCGTGCTTCAGCAGCTACATCCCCCTGATGAGGCTGGTGCAGTCGGTGCATCACAGCAAGAGGAGAGCGGGGGGGGTCCTGAGGGAGGGCTGGCTGCTGCACCACACCAACACCGACACACTGGTGAGACACACACACTATACCTGCTGTGGATATGTGAACCAGGGAAGTGTGTGCTTGGGTCAAGACACTACACCAGTAATACACAATACAACTCAAAGTGGCAGATACTTTTTAACAATGAACCTTTTCGCATTTTCCGTGCACAAAGTATGACAAATATGTGTTTGTCAACATCACTTAGAAATGAGGTTTAGCTGCTCACACTATTTGATGCCAGTCCAAATCTCTTATTTTACAGTCATACATAAATGTAAGCTCTAAATGAAACAAGTGGACCACTCTGACAGAAGGTCGGAGAGACTGCTGTAATGCGTCACCGTGATCAAAGCCATTAACCCTCCACATACTGTGTGTCTCTCAGAGGAAGCGCCACTACTGGATCGTGGACTGGAAGAGCATCACTCTGTATCAGAACGAGAGCAGCACCAAGTTCTACAAGGTACAGAACTGAGCGGGGATGTATTCAGTGGGATCAGCCTTTAATCCCACTCGTAGCTTGTGAAAGAAATCAATGAATTCAAGTGGATCCCTAACCCTTTGAACAATAACGACTTAGTTTATTGGGTTAGTGATTTATCAGTATCTGTCAAACTCTGTCTTTCTTTTGGAGTCTTTCCGTTTTGTAATTTATTTATGGACCTCCTTCCATTGTTCAGGCATTACACCAAAGTCTTATCCGATATCTAATGATATCAATGAAGGTTTCCAGAGCCCAGAGGAGATCATACTAAGGATGGAGATAATAACCCGATGTGTTCCTCCTGCAGGAGATCAGTCTCTCAGAGGTGCTGCAGGTCCGAGGCCCCGCCCACCTCTCCCTGTCGCCAGGCAACAGCGGGCACACCCTGGAGGTGGAGACGGCGGCGCTGGTGTTCTGCGTGGCGGCCGGAGACGAAGCGTCCGTCTGGGAGAGCGCCATCCGCCAGGCCCTGATGCCGGTGCAGAGCAGCGTGGGGGGGGGGGAGGAGCAGGGTGAGAGAGGGTCATTATGGGATGTAACAAGAACATACAGCCTTTAGAGTTTGTGTTACAAACTTTTCCTTTATTAATATCACTCAAAATATGTGTGTTGAAACCTAAACTCAAAACTAATCCCATTGAAATTCAGATTGTATTTCTTAAGTTAAAGTGAATAGTGAACAATATCAGTTTTTAAAACTAAAATATGGTTAAAACCACTTAAACCCCACATCTTGCAAGAAACAGCGTCTGAGGGCTACTTACCATTTAATAAACTATGAATGTGTCATACTCACTTAACGGGAAGAAACTCAGCTTTCAGACAATATTAACCATTTTTAGCTAAACGAAACATAAGGGTAATAACAAAGGCTCTGAATTAGCACAGAACACACGTTACAATACCCTTATTACTTATCGGATCTGCACAAACAAGATATCGATTAGCAAGCTGAGATTCCACAGATTTCAGACATATAGGTCTCATCACTGAGCGATCAGAACTCGCGGCGAAACGACAACAAACAAAATAATTAGCTTTACGGAGCCAAAACGACTACAAACTTCTTACCTTTGTTGTTTTCTGATCAGAAGTTGTGTTGAGACACTGCTGAAGGTTAATCCAATGTGTCTGAAATGATTACTGATAATCCATCATTCCATTTTTATATCAATGGCGGAGATTTCATATTAGCTGCTACCGATATCTTCCGGTTCCGGGGCATTCTGCCTACGCATCACTCATTTCATTTCACCAATGGGTAATGTTTAGATGGATTTTAGGAACTTCCCCTCGATTCTATTGGCTCGGTTAAAAAGAGATTATTAATTTGCCCCTTTTTAGAAGGGAAGATATGGTCAATTGTTCTGGGAAATTTCATTTTCGAGTCTGAGACCTGAAAAACAGGCTCAGGGCTTAACAGGTTAAAAATATGATTTCTAATGAGCCAGACAACTTCAAAACAAACATGAAACAAAGGAATAACTTCTTAAATATATTTTTTCTGTGATTACAGATAATGATTCCCGAAGAGACAGCATGGTAAGGAACAACTTGTATACTTCCACATTTTTATTATTCATAATTAATCACAGTGAATTCATGGTTCATACCGTAGTGTGTAGTGTGGTGATAACGTGTGTGTGTGTGTGTGTGTGTTCAGGACATCAGCTCGGTGTATCAGATCTCCACAGACGAGGTTCTGGGCTCGGGACAGTTTGGAGTCGTTTACAAAGGTGATTGAATGATCACAGGCTTTAAAGTATTGCTATTTAATCAACTAAACCCCCCCTTTTTTCTGCTAAGATCTATGTAATATTGACTAACAAGAGAAAAATGTAATAGTTATTGTTTTCCAGAATGATTTCAATGGAAGACTTTTTTTAAAACCGATGTAAAAAAAGATTAAAAGTTATATCAGTGACTTATTTCTCCCTCCTCAGGCACTCACAGGAAGTCGGGTCGGCTGGTCGCCATCAAAGTCATCGACAAGGCGCGTTTCCCCACCAAACAGGAGACGCAGCTGATGAACGAGGTGGCCATCCTGCAGGTACTGAGGCTGCTGCTGCACTCTGAGGTCATCATCACATCATCTGCAGTGTCATATTGTGTGTGTGTGTGTGTGTGTGTGTGTGTGTGTGTGTGTGTGTGTGTGTGTGTGTGTGTGTGTGTGTGTGTGTGTGTGTGTGTGTGTGTGTGTGTGTGTGTGTGTGTGTGTGTGTGTGTGTGTGTGTGTGTGTGTGTGTGTGTGTGTGTGTGTGTGTGTGTGTGTGTGTGTGTGTGTGTGTGTGTGTGTGTGTGTGTGTGTGTGTGTGTGTGTGTGTGTGTGTGTGTGTGTGTGTGTGTGTGTGTGTGTCCAGAAACTGTCCCACCTGGGCGTGGTCCTGCTGGAGGGGATGTTCGAGACAGTGGAGTACGTGTTTGTGGTCATGGAGAAGCTCCATGGAGACATGCTGGAGATGATCCTGTCCAGTGAGAGAGGTCGCCTCCCTGAACGCAACACCCGCTTCCTCGTCACCCAGGTAACAACCATCACCCATCTATACATGGAGGTGTTTTTAGAATCATATTCATTTGTGGTATCTTTAAAGACAGCTGTTTCCCTGATGGGGTTAAACATTGTTTAGAGAGGTCATTAGATGTTTAATAAAAAGTGTGTGTGTTTTTCAGATTCTGGAGGCTCTGCGGTATCTGCACCTCAAACACATCGCTCACTGCGACCTGAAACCAGAGAACGTGCTGCTTGCCTCTGCAGACCCCTTCCCTCAGGTGCCACTTCCTGACTGCTTTCTTCAGTGTTTCAAACTGCCTCGTCTCTCCATCTCGTCTCATCCTCTCTCTCTCTCTCTGTGTTTCAGGTGAAGCTGTGTGACTTCGGCTTCGCCCGGATCATCGGAGAGAAGTCGTTCCGCCGCTCGGTGGTGGGAACGCCGGCCTACCTCGCCCCGGAGGTGATCAGCAGCAGCGGGTACAACCGCTCTCTGGACATGTGGTCTGTGGGCGTCATCACGTACGTGAGCCTGAGCGGCACCTTCCCCTTCAACGAGGACGAGGACATCCGCCAGCAGATCACCAACGCAGCATTCATGTATCCACGGCAACCCTGGACCTCCATCTCATTGGAGGGTGGGTCGACTTTATTTTGTATTATGAGTATTTCTTCTTTAAGGACAGGGACATTAGACTTAGTCGATTAACCAATGTCTTTAATGCAGGAAGTCAATTGATATTATTTCCCAAGGTTTGTTTTTTCGGACTGATAGCTCATTAATGCAATTTAAATGTCTGGGTCCTTGAATGCAAGACGTATATATTCAGCTGTCTGCTTTTGTTTTCCCTCTCAATGTCTTTATCATTGGGAACAAAATAGCTAATGTTATGCACACTAATCACATGTAATGCTCCTGCTGTCCACTGGGTGGCAGCAGTGGTCAGATTTTAATCCTCGGTTTGATTAAATCGTGTCTCTCTCTCTCTCCAGCGGTGAGTCTGATCAACAACCTGCTGCAGGTGTCGGTCAGACGCAGGTTCAGTGTGGGCAAGGCTCTGGGACACCCCTGGCTGCAGGTAACCTATATGTATAGTCTGATATGAGCAGGATTATAAGGAGATTCGTTTTGTGAGGAAGCTGCTCCATCAGCTCATTGTTCTGTAGAAATAATCATCACCTTGCTATAGTGTTCATGAATACCCCTCCTTCTGTTAGACAAGTGTATGACTGCTTTTTAGATTGATTGATGTCATTTAACTATATATCACATTTGACCTGTGATTGGTCTAATATTGTGTTTCCCTTCATGTCCCGCCCTCCTGCAGGACTTCCAGCTGTGGTGTGACCTGCGTGCCTTTGAGCAGACGATGGGCTGCAGGTATCTGACGCACTGCGGGGACGAGGAGCGCTGGATTCGCTTCACCAAGGAGAGAGGCCTGGACTTCCCCCCCCACCTCTGCTGGGACCCCGACATGTGACTATGTACTCAAGGTAGGACAGGTGTATTATCTTTAACTTAGTATAGTTCCTTTAGCAGATCATTATTCCTATATATTAGTTAGTGTGAAAAAACAACACAACTGCACTTTAGTAATATAATTGTTCTTTTTTATTCCAAGTTGAGTAGTTTTAATTTAAAGTGTGTAGGTGAGTTTCTATGGATGGGTGGAAGAATAGGGGATAGGGAGGAGAATGGAGCACAGGTGAAATGATCTCCGTGATACATACAGAGCAGCCTCTCAATGGAAACAAACCCTATTGGCTCCACATACACTTTAGATTCTCCTTCTCATGTCCTTCACTTCCCCACACCTCTCCGTGCCCCCCCCCCCCCCCACTATATTTTGAGAGGTTTGTGGGATCAATCTGTCTTCATTCTTAAGTCAGTCCCCTTCCCTGTCTATATTACCCACAGTGCTTTGCTCTCTGAATCCTGGGCCCATCCCCTCCCTGCTGACCTTAACTCCTCAGGTCAGCAGTTTCCTCTCCGTGTTTTTATGAGACTGACTTTGTGACCTCTGTTTCAGGCTCCTGAGGAAACCGTTTGTGATGAAGGTGAGTTCCACACAGACAGCGTTTCTAAACGTCAACATTGCATGCACAATACACAACCAACCAGCTTGTTTTTTGAATCACGATTTCTTCTTTAATTACCCTTCTACAAAAAATATGTCATCTGAGAGAGAGCGGGGAGAGCAGGAGGCTTTGCTCAAAGTAACAGCTCTTTAATCCTGACAGACTCCCTCCTCATACCATCTGTTACGTGTCCTAACGGCAGGTATGGTCATATGTACGCTTCTTACATAATCAGTGCAATACCCGCACTCTGACAGGGTGGAGCTGGCCCGTCCAAACTGCTTCTAAGATCTGAGCAAAGCCTTCCACTCTCCCCCTCTCGGGGCAGTGTTCTTGGGTGTGGAGGGAGGGGAGGGGTGGGGGGGAAGGGGAAGAAAGTTAAGATTTGAAAGAGGAGGGACGGTGGTAGGGGGTTTAAATGGCTCTCTCCACACAGGAGAGATAGCTGGGAAGAAGGGGTGAGGAGGAGAAGGAGGAGTTTTATAAGTCGCTCTCCCCGTAGAGGGCGCTGGAGAAGGAGATGTAGTCCAGGGCTCCGGTGGCGCCGTCTCCCCCGATGTACCTGGTCATGCGGCTGATGCAGTACTCGGCCTGATCTGGGGGAAGCTCCCTGCGCAGCTCGTCCACCGTGATGTAGTTCTGTGGAGGGAGAGGGGGGGGGGGTTATTATAATGCACAGACAAGGGTCTATTATATATATTGAAGTGGCGATGCCAGTGTTGAGTACCCTAACGTTTTGTTAGAGATGTACGGGGCCTCAGTACATAGAAACTGCCCGATGCTAACTTGCATGTTGGGTTTACTGTTGTCCACATAGGCTAAGAAACACAACTTGTGCAAGTTAGCATCTGGCAGTTTCTAACAAAACATTTGGGTATTCAACTAGACTATATTTAAACTGCCTATGTGTAGCATGTTGTGGCTAACAGTCTGCTGTGTGTGCTTACCTTGTCTGAGGCCAGGATCTTGAAGGAGGCCATGACCTGTTCTGCGGTGTCGGTCTCAGCGGTCTCGCGGGTCATGAAGTCGATGAAGGCCTGGAAGGTCACCACGCCCGTGTTGTTGGGGTCCACCAGAGTCATGATGCGAGCAAACTCCACCTCACCCTGTCAGAGAGCAGCAGCAGTGCACCAGTTCATAACTCATATCACTTTTAGTGATCTCAGGTCAAAGGTCTGAGACATGCTGTACTCACCAGATCGTAACCCATGGAGATGAGGCAGGCACGGAAGTCGTCTGGATCCATCATGCCGTTTCTCTTCTGCAAGAGACACAAAGTATTAGTTTAGATAATATCTCACACATTGTTAGTATGACTGTGTTAATGAAGCGTCACCCTGTCGAAGTGGTTGAAGGAGGCCCTGAACTCGTTGAGCTGCTCCTGGCTGATGCCCTTGGCGTCGCGGGTCAGGATCTGGTTCTCCACCTCGTTGATGGTTCTGGCGATGGTGGTGAGCAGCTGTTCCCAGCCCACACGCACATGCTGAGCAGGAGGTGAGAAGACAGGACTTGAATAAAGGGGTAAAACAGGTGGAGGGTGTGATGTCGCTGGTCGTCATGGCAGCAGTTTACCTCCATGGTGTAGTTGGTGTGCTTGTTGTCGAAGATGAGGGACTCCTGGCTCAGCTGGTGGTCTCCCTCCAGCTTGTCGATGTTGGATTTGTAGTTGATGATGTTCCCCTCGTACTGCTTCAGGCTGTTCATCTGTTCCTCCAGGGAGCCCGCGATGTCCACAGACACGTGGCTGATCTCCTGCAGGGGGTTCAAATGTATTCATGTTCTGCAAGTGTCTATGGGTAGATCTATTTGTTATGCAACTCCAAACACTGTTTACTTGTCTGTATTGCCTTTTCAAACTTATATTACTACTTTTCTACCATGGTGAACATTATATAAGAAAATGTCCACAGTTGTCAATGCCCTATAATAAAAACATCTTTATTAATCTGCCTTCCTTGTATATTCTTAAGTTAAAGTGTAGTGTCACTGTACCTCCATCTTGGTTTGGATCCAGGGCCCGATGATGTTGGCCTGGGCGGCGAACTGGCGCCTCAGCCTCTCGTTGGCCTGCTGCCTGGCCACCTCCTCCTGGAGCATTTGGTCTCTGAGGGGAACCAGGTGCTTCACCTGCAGGCGGAGAAATCCAACGCACCAACGTCACCAACGCTTCTTTTAACAGCAAAAGAGATTAGACCAATATATTGAGTTTTTAGTGCTAAAAACTTGCAACCACTGTAACCCTGTGGTACTGGAATATGAGGTCCACTTTTTAGCTAAAACTAAGTTAGTGGAAGCTGAGTACCAGTATCAGCTTGATACGCAATTAGTTAGGTTTTTGATAGAAGCTTTAAGCCTGCAGTATTCAGGGCCACTGTATCTTAAATGTACTATTTCTGAGCTGTTGTTGTGCATGCACCGAACTTATGAGCCAGATGACCAAATGCTGCACACAGAGCGATCCAGGCTCGGTTGACACAACGTAAACTTTAACTGATTCATAATAAAGTTAATGTTAGATTTCCTCCGAAGACTCTTGGGTGTGTTTGATGTGACTCACCGCGTCCCACTTGGAGCTGATGTCCTGGGGGGAGAGGTTGGTGTAGGGGTTGATTCCGGACAGCTTGATGCCGTAGGTCTGGGCGATCTTCAGGATCTCGTTGTGGATCCCCATGGTGGCCATGCGCTCCTTGTCGGCCTCGGGCAGAGTGGCTTTGAACTGGTCGTGAGCGGTGATCAGACTCTGGGGGGGGGGGTCACAGTCAGGGTTTTACTTACCCATCATAACAGGGAAACATTCATTTATCAGTGTGAAGCTGCATTCATGTGCAGCATCTGCCTAAAGGAAATACTAAGTCTAAATTGTTTTCCCAATTACAGACATTTGAATTTAAGTTAATTACAAATACGGGATACACTGTTATATATAAAAATGTACTTTAGTTACAGAGGACAGCATGTGTTGCTTTTACCTCAAAATACATATCACACAATTCAAACTCTAAAGGTTATTGACTGACTTCAATCTGTATATTTGAACGTCCTGTAGGACAACAGTCAGCGTCAGCTACCTATCATGGTCTAATCAACATCAAGGATGTATCGTACCTGGATCTCCTCGATGCTGTGGACGATGAACATGTCCTGCAGGTCCTCCATGGCTCCGTCCATCCAGTTGTTGAAAGGCGCCGCCCTCTTGGCGAACTCCAGGTACAGCTGGTCGATGGTCTCCCACAGCTTCTCCACACGCTACACACACACAAAAGGAGACCGTCATTAACAAGATAACAGGTGTGGACATCTATTAAACTGAATAGCTGTTATTTTATGAATGATCTGGGTGTTGATATATCATTGTGTGGGGCTGTACCTCCAGTGCGTCCCTTCTCTTCTGGGTCAGGGTGCCCAGGTTGTCCCACTGGTCACAGATGCCCTGGCAGCGAGCGTTCACTGAGGCGGCATCGTGGTAATCCAGCTCGCTGCAGGACACACACAGCATTAGTAATCATCTATATACCCATAACAAATACTTATTTCACATAGACTATCAAAGTTTCAATCTAACGTACAGAATATTTAGAATAGTCCAGTTCCTTCGATTCATTTTCTCAGCATGAATGACTGTTAATGTAACCAATATAAAAATACACTTTCTATTCCAAACTCTGACTTACTGTGAGATTTTGTTTTAATTATCAGGAGAGATAAAAAGGAAGGACAAATTTAGAAGTTGATTTACAAACAAAATATCTTCTTTGTTGCATTTTATAAATATCTATAACATCTGCCACTTCTTAAAGACAAAATAGTTCCCGAAGCAACACTCCCAAGTAGCTGTAACTAACATTTGAATACTTCGTGCCATTACATGTTCTGGCTTATTCCCAGATTCTGAAATTGAGGGGTCATCTGAGAACTATCTTGCTTCACTTTAATCTCTCCATGTACCTTACAGAAAACCTAATCTTATCCCATGTTTATAATCGATGTATAGTTTTAACCAGCACCCAATCTCGCCCTGGATTCAGCTGCTCAAACATTGGTCTTTGTCCGAATTAAATGTGGGATTTATAGACGGAGAAACCTACATTTGGACGACTTGTACTCCCTTTGTTAAAATATGTCATACTCCACTGATTCGTCTAACTAAAACAGAAAGATATCAGCTGTTCTGTAGTGACACCACTTCCTGTTGATTGCATGTATTATTAAATGTGTGGGAGCGCCAGGGTCTGATAGGAACGGAGAATCCTTCAAACACGGGAAAGGCTTCCAGCTTCATCTTCCTGTACTATCAATGACCTGACCACGAGGACGCCATGGTCACTTTCGATACAGGGGACAACTACTTTGCTTTTGAGTAACATGATATCTTCTTCAGAAGTAACGATGTGTGGCACGCATACATATTCAGCATTATGTTGCCGAGCACTGCATCACATCAAAGAGATGCTATCCGAACGGTCTGCGAGGAAGAAGCCCAGAGGAATCTGGATAAAGTGAGATCAGAGGTTTCTCCAGCCTTTCATCTTTTTATCCCTCATTAATATGCTTTCCACTCTTTTCTACTTTTGTGGTCACCTCGCCCGCTCTCACATATCTCTCCCAACACCACAATTAAAAGTCCTGAAACTCTTCAGCCGCTTCCTGCTCCTGTCCTCCTACACTTACACACATCTCCCTCCGAGTGTAGCACTGTGAACCCGGACATGTCGAGTAGCACAACGTGTTATGTTAGAAACGTTTAGGATGCCGGCACATAGAAACTGCTGGAGTCCAACTTGCATATTTTGAGCATTGTTCGGACACTGAAGTGGTGTTAGTGGTAATTGAGGACGCTGAATCCATTTCTGGCTGATTTTGGATCAGTCCAAAACCGTCCAAGCCATGTTTGAACTATTATCTGTATAGGCTAGAATGCTGATTAATGAAACGTATGCTAAATGTGCAAATTGCCCAACGTATGCAAGTTAGCATCCGGCAGTTACATTAGACTTTGGGTACTCAACATTTCTGGGTTCACAACAGGACTACGAGCTGGCCAATCGACAACTAGAGTTCCCGGTGTGACTCTCTCTCTCTCTCTCTCTGAGTCCCGGCCTCTTACTTGAGCTCCTGGGCGATGGCAGCGATCTGCTCCACGCGGTCCTGGTGGGCGGCGAGGTCGCTCTCGAACGCCTCGTGCTTCCTCATCAGAGCTCTGATCTCCATCAGGGAGGCCGACTCGTAGTCCTTCTGGGAGAGCAGCTCCTCCTTACCTGGAACACACGTTTGGTTTATTATCCTCACGAATAACAGATACAGATTTTTTGTTACATTTTGATGGCAAACCATGGTAACACTCTTTTATATATATTCATGATGTTTTTAACATAAAATACTACAGTATGTGATATTTCTGATATTTTCATTACTTTCGAATATTCCGATATGACTTTGTTAATTTATTTTCTTTGGAACTGTTTTTGACACTATACGATGAGTTTCTTATATTTTTCCACAGGATGAACTTTGTCTTTTCACAATATTTGTAACATCTGACATCTTTCAATAAACTATACAATGACTTTCACAATGTGTTCAACGCAGAGCAGCCTCGTAGCCAGGAAGTGTAATGATCTATTAAAGTGTAACTCTGTCTAGCTTCCTGTGGCCCTACCTCCGGTCCAGGACTCGTGCATGGTGCACTTCTGCTTGAACTTCTCAGCCAGGTGGTCGAGTCTCTCCAGGCGGCGGATCTCCGTCAGCAGCCACTCCTCGTAGCCCTTCTCCACCCCCTCCAGCCCCTTCCAGGCGTTGGCAATATCCTGCAGGAGAGAGAGGCTCTATCAGCGCTGCACACTGAGGGCAGGGACTTGCAAAGGTTCTGCTGACACTTATTGGAGGGAATGAAGTGTTCAGAATGTAAATAATGAAGCGTACGCCTTGAGAACACTTTCATATCTATGTCGATTTGGGAGAATTTGAAATGAGTGAAGTGTGAGTATGCGGTATTATTAGGAAATGAAGTGAAGCTTCTATTGGTCGACTTCAACATAGCTCAGCATGTTCTGCACTTTTCAGTATTGCCTTTCTTTCTCCATCCTTCTTATTTTAGTTTGAGTGAGTAGTTTGTATCTGAAGTGTAGAGAACATTCTTATACGAGTTATCTTAAAAACAGAGGGTTTGAAAGATTTGACAGGCTTCAGGGTAAAGCAACACAGGAAGTAGAAACCCTTCAACACATTCGAAGCCTGTTGATCTACAAAGATGCTCCGTGCTCACCGACACCATCTTGCCCTCGGAGGGCATGAAGGCGGGCCTGTTGCTCAGCCTCAGCTTGGTCTGCAGGGTGTTGAAGTTGATCTCCAGCTGGCACTTCTCCTGCACGCGGGGCGGCTTGTGGATGCGACGGTAGTCACGGAAATCCTCCAGCTTCTGCTGCATGGCGCGCATCGTCTGCTCCGCCGTGCGGTTCTCCAGCCAGGGGATGGTGCGGCGGATCCACTCCAGCAGCTGGGGGGGGAACGTGACCATTATTAATGTCTCTATTGTTACATTTTATATCCTGGAGACTTTGTATTATTTAAACAAGCTGAAATACTTAAGTTAATATGTCTTTCAGGTGGTTTATTTGAATATGTACGAGCACACTCAAGGCTGAGTTGTGGTAAAAGTAAAGTCTTTTTTTAAATATCAAGGACATTGTTGCCGGTTTCACAAACACAATGTGTGATGAAAGTCTTAAGGTTCTATTTTCAAAGAAACATATACCTACTTCAGAATGTATTGTTAAGTTCATGTTTTAAAGGCCTATTTCATTATCACATCATTATACATTTAAAGCTTCTAATGGTTACCTGTTATTAATCTTTACATTTCATTCATTGAAAGTCAATACATCAAAAGAAATCTCGACAGAATAATCAATAAAGAAATAATAACCTGTACATGTTAGACTTTTAAACACCGTGAGAGTTTTTTGACCCCAGTCACAAGCTTTGGTATTTTCCACTTGGATGAATTTGTTGTTGAACGTTTCTCTACTAATAGACTTGCCTTGTCCCTTTGCAGAACAATCATTGAGAGCAAATGATGTTAAATTGATTCTAACAGGTTATTGATAATCATGAGCATGTCTGTGTCTCGTAGTATTGATCTTATCTGCTGTTTTAAACTTACACTTTGACTCTCATCACACTATCGATGTGCCTGCAGTTGCTCAAGATCACAAACTAAATCAGAGTGTAAAGCAGTGCATCATTGTGTTGTTAGAGAGGGTGTTTTTGTGGGGGGGGGGGGGGGGGGGTCTCACCTCACTGGCCAGCTTCTCATACTCCTCCATCAGCTTCTCATTCTCCTGGTTGACGGCCAGAACCTTACAGATACGGTTGGCAGCTGTCTCAGCCTGAGGGAGCGAGTAATCATCCATTAATATACATTTACAACACATCATGGATTAGTATTTCTCCAGAAGACTGTATTTAAGAACTGCTGAAATATCATCTTGACAGGATTTATGCATCATTTTCTGCTTTTATAAAGAAATCAACAAAATCCAAGGGTGTTTTATTACAACATATATTACAACAACATGAAACTAAAGTATGATCTGACCTGCTCAGCGCCGGCGAAGGCGTGGTAGAAGCAGGACACGTAGGTCATGATGGCCTTCTCGTCGGGTTTGGGTGTGTTCACGATATCTGAGGAGGGAAATTAGCAAAGATAATATTAAAATAATATATAAATCTTAAGAAAGGTCATCCGTGGTGAGGAGGAATCACACAGATAGTCATATTCATATTTTAGGAAGCAGCTTTGGATTTTAATAAAAAATGATATTGATATTTATTTAACTAAGAAGGTGATTTTCTTTATTTAAACATACATTATCTTTAAGTACAGAACATTATGTTTTACTGTCTATACGTACGAGTCATCTTAGCCATTTAACCTGAGGTGAGAACGTTCCCCACTTCAGAGGAACACACACACACACACACACACACACACACACACACACACACACACACACACACACACACACACACACACACACACACACACACAAATATTGACCAAAAAGCTGCGTTTATTTCTGGCACGATAACACAAAAACGTTTTGACAGCAGTTTGGAGTCTCTTTCTCCTGTGATGGGAAATGTTGAACTTGAACTGAAGGATTCTGAAACATCAAGAACGTAAACAAATACACAATGTGTTAAAAGCTATACGGCATATCATTAGAATAGATCTTATTTAAGAGACGTTTGGCCCATTTGTTATACTTATTATGAATATCAATAGAAGATCAAAGTGATTCAATAGTTTGCTAAATTGTTAACATGATTAAGCTACTCCAAGCTTGATCCTTTGGCCATGCCATTGTTTCTTCTGCATAAATCAAGGCTCGGGTACTTTTTCTTCTCTTCCTTTTAGCTCAAGTTGCTACCACGTTAAGATGAAGTCATAAATCATAACTAAAAGACACAAAATGGCCTCCTGCTATCTCACACACACACACACACCCCCCCCCCCACACACACACACACACCCCCCCACACCCACACCCACACACACACACACACACACACACACACACACACACACACACACACACACACACACACACACACACACACACACACACACACACACACACACCTTCAGCGTCCAGCATCTTGGGGATGTCCAGGAACTTCTCAGCCACCTCGAAGGCGGTGTTCAGGTTACCGATGGGGTCGTCCTGCAGGGAGACACGAGCACTGTCAGACAGGTAGCTCTGCACTGCCAATAATACAAGATGGCTAACACTAGGGTTCACGCTGAGGACTGAAACTAGACACTGTATACAATCTATTTAACAATGTTAAAAATGACAAGTGGTCTTTCAGTGTGAATCTCATTTCTTCCTTCAGCTGTTTCAAACACTTTTGAAAAACTATGTTGGATGGAGGATGTCTGCACTTCCCTAAGTGACCACAAAAAACAACAACAACAAAAACAGCTCAATAAAAAAAAAATGGTCAAATTGAAATGTTCACATTTTCAGCACATGAGAACTATAATCCTACGGGTATTGACGTTTCCTTTTGAACTCTACACTAAACAAATGCACTTGTAAGTGACTGAAAATACGAGCCAGTGGATTATATATGAATGTGAATTAGAAAATGCAACGTTTGGTATCACACTATGCTTGGGTCATGAAATAGATATCAGGTCATAGTGCAGAACATTCTCACAGGATGTCACTTGAAATGCAAAGAAACGTTTCTCTTTGAACAGATGGAAATAGATGGGAGTGTCAGACATCTTAATTCAGTATGAAGAGAGAAAACAAAGCAAATGAATCCGTGGAAAAGTGGATAAAAAGGGAAGGAAGGACAGGGCACCTTTCTCAGTTTGGAGTAGTCAATGAGGTCAGGTCTATGTCTGTGGATGAGGGCGCACAGAGCCAGGCCGTCCTTCCAACTGAGCCGCGAGAAGAGGAGGAAGAGGAAGAGGAGGAAGAGAAAGAAGAAGAAGTGGGGAAAGACAGTTTCAGAGAGGGTTCGTGAGACAAAGGAGGATGGAGAAGGAAAAGGGGAGGTGACAAAGCAGGAACAGGAGGCATATCAAAAGGTAAGCATCTGTATTTTCAGGAGAACACAGAGTTGGTGAAAGGTGGATGCAGTGCCCTGCTGGTGCCACAGTCGGGCGTCGTAGACCCACCTGATGTGGAAGTTCTGCACGTTGACGTTCCTGTAGGGGGCGGTCTTCCTCTGGCACCACAGCAGCAGACCCTCCTTAGCAGAGGTCTCTGGGAAATGCAAAAAGGGGGGGAGATGGTGAGCATTGTGGCACAGATGAAAGGAAAAGAGAGGAGGCAATAGAAGGCATTTTGAGAGACGATGTAATGTGGGAAGGGGATGCAAGAAACCTTCATAATGATCACGATCGGGTTCAAAAAGGTCTGTTTACAAAGTTGGCGTTTAGAGTCAAGCTACAGCAGATTGTGTTTACTGCTCGAGTGGAGAGAAGTGGTTAGATAGCAAAGTCTATATTTGACAGCAGGAGATATTAAGAAGCAGGAGCCATGAAGGGAGGGTTCAAGAAGATGGACTGAGGGTCAGGACAGAGCGAACAAGGTCGCAGTCTTTATACATTTACAGTGAGCCGAGCGGCCTGCCAACATGAAGGCTGGCTAGGAGGAGCACACGTAGTTCAGAGGAGTGGGTTCGATGGATCGGATTTACTGTGACCGATGTGTGAAACTCTAGTGTGAGACAAAAGGAGAATTCAGTGTATTTTTCTAAAGAGATCAACGGCTAACTTGTTTTCCCTCCACTTTATTAGTGTGACATAGTGATTGACAGTACAAAGACGATCTGTATGTTGTGCTCATGTGACCGACATGGAGATTATCGTCAGTCAGCTTCAGTATTGTTTGTGGAAAGGGCCTGATGTAGTTATTAAAAGTGTCCCATAACAGTTCAAAGGAACAGTCTGACATTTTGTTAAAAGAAACTCATTCCCATTGTTGCTAGGAGTTTTATGAGAATATGAAACCGCTCTGATGGCAACACATTAAACAAGAGCAGTTGGTTAGCATAGCTTAGTATAAAGAATGGAAACAGAGCTAGCCAGGGTTTGTCAAAAAGTAACAAAACTAAATCTACCAGCACTGAAAGCTTCACCATTCACTTTGAATGGGGTGACGTCACTTTTCGCGGAACTGCATTGTGGGAAGCGGAGCTTTGCTGGCGTGCCTCACTGCAAAAGTTGAGTAATGTTACATTTTTGAAGCCTCGGCAGAAGCGTCAGCCAATCGAATCATATGCCAGTGCAAGCTCTAGCCAATCAAACCGCTGCTTGTGTGTCAGGGGCGGGAGATTCATGTGATTGGTTGTTGGTCGAGTTTCAGACACGCCCGCCGGCAAGCTTCAACGCACACTGTGTGGACGGGCCGTTAAGCTCACTTGTTAACACATGCTTCTTAGGGTTAGGGTAATAAACATATTTAATAGAAACAACATGTGACTTCAAGTTGTGTATGTTAAATGTAAACACACACACACCTTCCACAGAGATGTCCTGGATGGCAAAACGCAGGATGATGGTCCAGATCATACCAAGAGTCATCTTCCCATTGCCGTCAGTAATTTCTGCAAAAACACAAGCAGATAATCCATTAGGGGAAATAAGGACACATGATATAAGAGCGTAAGGCAGGCTTCTGGGTTGTGAGGGTTAGAGGATGTGAGTCTGCTACTGAAACAGGTTGAACAGTCCGCCCTGAGGCTGCTGCTGCTGCTGAGGAGACTAACTGAACTTCACGCGGCCTCAGGGCTCAAAGAGATATTCTTGAGTGCAATTAGAAAGGAGAAGAAACTGGAAGTCACATGAAAACTCTAAGTGGCTTTGAAGTGCTGCGGTGTGAATGTTTTCGGAGTTTGACGTTCGACTGACTAAACTCAGCGGGGGGAACGTTTTCAGTGAGACTAAATCTGAGCGTTAAATATTCATTTGAAACGTGAAAGTCGAACGTTTTCACTGCTGAAGAAACACTCCATTCCAGTTACCGTTGTTTATTTGAATGACCTGAGTTAACACGCAACAGTATCCTCCGCTCTCTTTTGTTTATTTCGCTGTGGGTCTCTTTAACCATATTCAATCATTCATCTTTGAAGTAATAACATGTTACCACTGAGTGTTTTTAAACCATTTAAATTATGTATCCAACAAAATTAGTCAAGAAGGGCAGAAGTGATTTGATATATTAATAAACGAGTTGTCTCTTAGAGTAAATGAAAGAATACATGACAGCTCTTGTGTATTGCGGCTCTTATCTGAACCCTCCCGACGCTGTGACCATCTGGAGCTCAAAAATAGGTCTAAGAAATGCAAATCCGCTGTGACCTTGGAATATTGATGAGAATAGGTCGCAGCGGGAGAAGAGCAGGACTCTCACCCTCAGCCCCGATGGACACCAGCTTCACGCCCTTGCTGCAGATGAAGTCCAGAGCTTTGTTCACGTTGGCGATCTTGTGGAAACGCATCTTGCCTTTGTCGGGTTTGGGCAGCCTCTCACCTAAGAGGAGAGAAAACAAATCATTTAGCAGAGGCAACACTATTATGGGATGGACATTTTACCTGGCTCCTGCTTCTTCAATGGGAGGATGAGCTGCTTTTAACTGATGGATGTGTTTTTATACAACTTGGCTGACATTTAGACAGTAGAAAATAACTGGCAGATTAATTAATATCGGCAATAGTCATCAGTTAAAGCCCTAATGATATCATATTCAGAAGGGTTTGTAGTTTGGTGAATCTATTTTTGTATGTAAAGCTCCAAGAAAAACAGATTTGTATACACCAAGCTTAACTATTTAAAGGGGACCTATCATGCAAAATGCACTTTTGTACGTCTTCTATACATGAATATGTGTCCCCGGTGTTCCAGGGAAATCACCAGTGTCAGAAAACACAACCCTCTTTATTTTCCTCCATACCCAAATCTCTTAAAAGGGGCTGCAACGGATCTGATACAGACTGATCCAGATTTGAACACTTCTGTGATGTCACAGAAGTGGCGCTACGGCTATTGGGCCAACTCCACCAATCAGGAGGAGACAGCCACGGACATTGCAGTTGGAAAGCGCTGGAGACGCTGTAGTACATATGCCAGGCCTGTAGATGGTGCTGTTCTCACAGAATCAGCCCATGCAAAGACAGTGTTACATTGAGCGAAATGAGGAATGGCTAAAATGCATGATCTGTTTGGTATTTTGAAAAATAAAAAGTATAAATAAGTCTTATATAGGTATGGTCCTACACTATAGTATTCAAATATAGCATGATAGGTCCACTTTAAGCTGTTTAGCTATCATGCATGGGTGATACAATAGTCAGTCTGTGTGGTACATTTCATTTCATTTTCACTTCCAAATAAGTAGGTTTGACAGGTGCCCCCTGTTCCTGTATCTCTAGAAACTATGCTAATGAGTAAAGATGTTACTAGAGTTTAGAAAATGCTAAACTGATGGATAAAACTAGGGGGAAAGGCACAGATAATGAGACAATGATCTGTATCACATCTACAACGAAAGTGTCAGATAATCTAAATGTGCCTTGTGTATAAAGAAAACTATAAAAACCAGATTAGAAAAAGTTTCCAACCAGGAAATCATCCACGGTGACTCAGTATGTAGCCGATAAATGTGTGCGTGGGTTGATGAGATCCACCTGATATGACCTCCAGCAGCAGCATGAGTTTGAGGCCATTTTTAAAATCCTCTTCAATGTTCTCGATCGCTGTCCCGGCTTTCCTCAAGTGGGAGTTACACCAAGCTGTGAAGGTCTGAGGGGGGAGAGAGAGAGAGACGGTGTCACCTCTGACCGCACGACAAATACATTCACACACAGCCAGAACAATAGCTGCTACACACACACAGAGGGAAACATCCTGGACAAACACACATAGAATACATCTCTATTGTCGTCATACAAAGTACAACGACATTTCTTTTGACTGTGTGTTCATAAAGGGTTATAGTAACTAAAGCAGGGGTGTCAAACTCAATTTCATCGCGGGCCACATTCGCATAAAGGTTGCACTCAAAGGGCCGGTTGTAACTATATAAATATATAGTATATATATATATATATATAAAATAATGTATTATATTACATTATTGCCTCTGAATTGGAATATAAACGGATAGGATAATAACTTAGTAATTAACTACGTCTGAAAGCAGAAGTCCAGGGCAAATAATTGCAAGACTCTTCAGTGGGCATGTCACAGAACAAGATGCATTGTGGGACATGTAGTTTATGGGCAACCTGCTTCTGTAAAGTGGCATGTAACCATATAATAAACGTGTTATATTCTTTGCAAGCCCTTGTGGGGCCACATAAGATGAAGTCGCGGGCCGGATTTGGCCCCCGGGCCTTGAGTTTGAGACCCCTGAACTAAAGGCTGCAAGTAAAATAGCCACAAATATTTCTAAATTGTATGTATACAATGTACACACACACACACACACACACACACACACACACACAGTGATGTTTCCCCTTCTCAGAGCGGGTCAAAAATGCTTCGCCAGGCATCAACTGTCCTCCTCGATCTGTGACCTTATCATCGCTGCCGACAGAGCGAACGCTGAGACACTTACGTCTGATCGACGGCTGACTCAACGATCCTGAACACGCAAAACTGAATTCCGTTTAATGCTTTGAGTTTGTTTATTGTCTTTTTTAGAAAATCATGTCTTGTCTACGCTCGTGTCTTTGCCACAGGCGTAGGATGACAGCTCGATGAGATCTTATTGTGTTTCTTTTTGACACGATTAGATATTCATTTCAAACATCAGAACATGCTGAGCTATGCTGAAGTCAGCTGAATTGCCAAGTTATAGTACAGTAGACTTCAAACTGAAAAGGCATCGCAGCGATGCTTCCAGCCATTTCTCCAAATGTATTTCTGTCACTAAGAGAACTAGTCAGCCTGAAGGTCCTGGAGTTTGTCGCTCAGCCTGATGTGTTGTGTCGAGCAGTTAGCTAGAGTAGCCGCTGCCTCTCTCTAAAGCCAGATCTCTGCTTTTAGAAAGCAAGCGTTCATTGGGTGCTGCTGTGTGTAATGGGCACAAAGCAGACAGTGATGTAAATGGCTCTTAGCCACTGAGTGCTTGCTTTTGGTCTGTCTGGAAAATTGCCTAATGGTCGGCCGTGCACGTCAGGGACAATTCAATTGGTTCCATCAGGCCATTCAATCAATCTCTGAATGGCATTTTGAGAGGCTTTCATGGTGTTTAGCTTCAAATGTGAGTATGGGATGTGTGTGTGCACATTCAGCAGATTGAGTGTGTGTAAGAGCTGCCACTGGAGAGACGAAACTTCGCCAGGGTTCGGAGGATGTGTGGGCGCAGAATAAGTACATGAGCTGAATAACTAACTACAGATGATGGTGTGGGCGGAGTGAGGAGAGAGAGACAGATGTATAAATTAGCAACTGTACACGCTCTGTGCTCCGTAGGTAAGAGCATACATTTTCCATTACAGCGGAGCACATTTCAAACTAAATGTATGCAACCTTGTACAGTGTGTGGGTGTGCGTTTAGATCTGCGTGTGTTTGTGTGTCCGTCGCCTGCACTCGAATGTGACCGTGGAAGAACACGGTGGACAGAGAAGCACCAGAGACAGACAGAAGACGGATGGTGACGGAGAGAGAGGAAGGGGTTTCTGACAGAGAGAAACCCCACGAGAGACTGAATGTGAGAAGAGAGAAAGACAGTGTGTGTTTAAAGGAGAAAATTAACAACATAACTCATGCAATATTAAACTAAAGGACTTGAGTTTGGACTGATAGTTGGAAGAAAAGCAGTACTATTTGGACGTTTTCTAGATAATAGACGATTTGAGAAACTTGAATATGTCTGAATACAGAATTAAATAGTTTCATATAGAGAAATTAATGGTAAGCAACTACAAGTAGTACTGTTAAGTATCTAAAAAGCTAACGGTGCTCTGATGAGGTTATCGTGACCAGGTAAGGTAAGCACTCCATGTCCATAAAAGTTAATTATTTGCATTAGTGTGTCATTTCTTACGCTCTCCTTCCTTAGTGTCCTCCATCTCATTGCCTTTGAATATTGTAGATGTTATTCTACTACCTGTATGTCCTTTTAGAAATTAAATTGCCTTTTTATAGGCTGATGAAAATTAACTGTTTAACCAGTCTTCAGATTTGAACATACTAATACAACAAATCATACCATAAGAATCCGTGTGTACAGTCTTTTTAGATTGCAGTATAGGTAGTGTTGCTGCAGTGGGATCTGAATAGCCGATGAATCATGGCATGTTTTTAAAATGTATTTCTTACATAAACTTTAACAACAAATATTCCCGTCTGCAAAACTTAATTTGTTTCAAAGGGAATTTCAGAATTTAAAAAGCCAAAGAAAGACAGTGGCAGAGAGAGAAAGAGCGAGGCAGTGAAGTGGAGCGGTGAGGAGTGACAGGAATGCCCCGGCCCCGGTGTAATTTGATGTAAGGGTCTGCGGCGGAGAAGCCGGGGTCCCAGCAGGTGCTCGCCTCCTTTGCCATGCATGACCAAATTTAGACCGGCTCCTAACCCAGCTCGCACAGGCCACGGCGGAGGGGAAGGTGTAGGAAGGAGGTAGGGAGCCCAAGGAGCAGGGGGTGGGTTTATATAAGGTGGAGGGGAGGGGGACTGAAAAGTGAAGGGGGGGGGGTCGAGGCTAAATCGGTTTGCTATGGGACACCAGCGGACAGCTGAGAAGGCAGGATTCCTGAGGTGAACTGTAAGAGTCCAAGACGGAGAGAGGGGGAGAAAGGATTGAGGAATACCACGTCGTATAAAATAATAACCCGAGAAAGAAACCCGAGAAACCTCGCCGACTTCAAAGGAGGGCTGTTCGAACGAAATCAAGGAATCACTTCAAGCTGGAGCTACAAAACATAATTCATTATGCTTAACGCAGCACCGCGGGATAAAGAAAAACAATTATCTGCCGTAGCCAGGATTTCTGGAGCTGTTATTTCTGCGTGTCATTCTCTATGATCTCATCCTGTGGGTTTCATTTGAATGCCTGTGGTCTGCAGAGTCCACCGGCATGAAGTCACCCCCCATCCTGGCATCACCCCCCCCCCACCACACACACCCCACACCTGTTGGTCTGGCCCGGCTCAGATCGGCCTTTTATTACAGGTCCTTCTTGTAAAATGAGGTCACGGTGGACCAGCTGAATGCCTGTCATAACTACGCCCCCACCCCCACCCAAGGGGAATCAGGGCTGCTGACCCTCAATACAGCTGACATACACAGACCTCCCCCCCCCCCCCCCCACACACACACACAGATCTTAGTAATGTCAGCTAGCAGGGCTGATGTAACCGCGGCGCTGCCTGGAGTTACAGCTGCCGGCCTCGGAGGGGAAGCCATGAGCAACGTACGTTTTCAAAAGAGACACGTTCAATACCTGCACTTCATAATGTATCACCCCCCAAAGCCCTGATGTAGTTTAGTTCAAGTAGAAGCTTCAATAACATCAAAAGGTGGGAGGTTGTGGTTTCTGCACCAAGTGTTGCCTTTTGATCTTATTTAAGAGACGTTTGGCCCATTTGTTATACTTATTATGAATATCAATAGAAGATCAAAGTGATTCAATAGTTTGCTAAATTGTTAACATGATTAAGCTACTCCAAGCTTGATCCTTTGGCCATGCCATTGTTTCTTCTGCATAAATCAAGGCTCGGGTACTTTTTCTTCTCTTCCTTTTAGCTCAAGTTGCTACCACGTTAAGATGAAGTCATAAATCATAACTAAAAGACACAAAATGGCCTCCTGCTATCTCACACACACACACACACCCCCCCCCCCACACACACACACACACCCCCCCACACCCACACCCACACCCACACACACACACACACACACACACACACACACACACACACACACACACACACACACACACACACACACACACACACACACACACACACACACACACACACACACACACACACACAGCTTTGGCCTCAAACCATCTTTCGACACAGAAAAAAACAAAACAGACTTTCTGCTAATAATGTGGATAATTTGATAACCCTGCAGGACGCGGCTAATTTACACCTAACCTCTCTGCACTGTCCCCTCACTGGTGTCCAGTCTTTAGCCATAGAGCAGTGTGCAGATGTAATCACACAAGTCTTCAGTAGCCGGTCTCCCTAATTAGCACCTTCAATTCAGGGCCGTGCGGTCTCATTAGAGCCGGTGTAGTGTTCGTCTGGAGGGAGAACGTGCATACTGAGCAGGGAACACTGCCTCCATGCATCCATCTGCAGCTCCACATAATCTCTGGAGAGCTTTGAGCTGCAAGATTTGATACATTTTTTAACCTACTACTGCAGTGAAGTATCTGAAGAAGCTATGGCCTAGGAAGCCGAGAACAATCAGAAAACAATAACGCTTTGAAATGGGCTCATTCTGAAGCACACCGGGCACAAATGCACTTTAAAAAAAAAGCTATTGTCATTTGTTTTATGAGGCAAATATCAGAGTTAAGTGAATCATCTGGTGAGCCCAGGAGACTTGTATTGAGGCTTTGGAAATCAAGCCAATAACCTCCTCCTGTTGAAGTATTCTGTTTCTACTCGTCTTATTTTGGCTTAAAAATGCAATTTTCAGCACTTTTCAATCAGAGACGTGTTATAGGTGTCACTATAAATCATAAAAGTTAACTTGCGTACAGTTGATGTGTCTTATATCAATTTAACACAGGCATTTATGTCTCGCTGCTGGTGTAAAAATAGTCCGCCTGCAAGGGTGACACCTGTCCACTACCTTTGTCACACACACACACCTGTTCAGAAGTCACACACAGATGCCACATAAACAAATCACACACACAGCGTCCACAATAATAGCAGCACGTTAAAACACCGTGCGCGTCTGTTTATAGAGGTCACTGTGTTCGTGATGCACGAGGACACACGCAATATGACTCGAGTGTAGCTTTACATTTGAAAGTAGAGATATTAATAAAAACAAAGCTATATATTCTTTAGTTCGGTAGGTCGTTAGCACAAATACAGCAGAGAGTATAGATATGAAACTGTAAACCTACTCTCAACACCACATTATAGAAACACAAATCTCCCCAATCTAATCAACCTTAGTCTTAGCTTTAAACCCACATTGTAATAATAGTGGTGCACTGCACACACAGAGAGGGTAATGTGCGCCCTTCCCCCACGATGAGAACAAACGGCAGCTCCCAAAGTCAACAAAGCACAGGTCAGTAGTTATTAAAATACAGACACTCAACACAAAGGGCTCCCTGTTCTCGCTGCACATCTCACTTCTTGGATTGTTTTAAAGCAATAAAGGTTCATTTCATCAGGTCTTTGAAAATAACACTGCACTGTTATATGTTTGTTACGGTTCTTTCATGTTTTGGGGTCTTGTATATAGCCCCAAATACTCTACATTCACATTGTTGGCTGACCTCCATATGATCATAGTCATTGGCTTCAAAGTCTCACGATGACATGGAGGAAAAGAGCAACATCAGCTGATCTGCCAGGGCTGCTCTACTCTTCCACTGTGCTCAAACTCAACCCTATCAAAACACATAACATCCATCTGAGGCAAAAAGAGGATGGCAACAATGTTCAAACATATATCAATTTAATATACCTCTATAGAAATATATGTATCTATATATAATAGAAAAATATACCAAAAAGCGCCTGACATGTTTCAATGTTTTAGAGTTGCATATCAAAACTGGTCAAACCACAACACTGACTGTAAGCCCTCAACCATCACAGCTGACAGATTCAAGCTACATCAGCTCCAACAACAACACTGCCTTCAAACACTTCTCAGAGCAAGTGTGGATTAAAAAAAACAGCACTACGTTTTCTGTGCACGATATCTCCAGTATTGGTCGATTACAGCCCCTACCAACTGATCTCCGTGTATTAAGTCATGAAATAGAAATGGTTAAAACAGTTTGAAATGTGTCCTGTTGCACTTAAAGGTGGTGATGAGAAGAAACAGACATAAAAACCGGTACTAGAGTGGGATTTTCTGTACAGATACAGTATGCTCATTTAAATTCTACTAAAGATATCAAATGTCTTACATTTAAAGAATATTGTTTTATAATATAATAGCTTTGAATTCTTTATTTCTTTACTAGTCACATATCATGTTTGTTTTCTGTTGACATCACTTTCATGCGTCAGAGGAGAGGAGTTACAGCACGCAGCAGGTGTAGGCGATATTAGGAGCCCCCACCTCCCACCCTCTCTCTCTCTCTCATCTTTAAATACCCTCACCCCTCAGAAACAGACCTGGATCCCTGAACCTGGAACAGAAACAACTCGGGACAATGACACAAGGAAACAATGGCCCCGCTCTACCCAAACACAGAATAGGCCAACATAAAGGGACTCGCCTATTCCCCCCATAACATCGAAAGAACTTTAAGGCATATTTTAAGGAACCACAACTTCCTCTTACACTCTCGAAATACATTTGGTGAAGTCACATCTGTTGCTGCAGATACTTTCATTGCTATTCATCGTTTTCAAATGGAACAACGACTACATCTGAGGTCATACAAATCGCTACTTGATACTTAGAAACCCACATTTATGAAAAGTGATATCTTAAGATTGTTGACATAAATACATTGTGGCTTGCTTTATAGAGTTCTGAGTCAATTTAGGTCAGCTGTTTCCAAAACTCAATCCAGTGTGAGATGTTTGCAAAGATAGGAAAGATAGAGTGAATTGAATTGTAACTGTTGGATAATACTGGATCATTTGAATTCGACGCACTCCTAAAACACGTTGAAAAAGATACATCTAAAGAAATGAAAATCTGTTTTTGGTTGGCGTACTCGCATCCCATGGATATGGATAAGTGTTGAATAGGGGATGAGTAGATACTACTTGCTTTGAAGTATTACAGCTATTACAACTGGCATACATTAAAAACTCAAAGGTTTCACAAAGAGCATTATGTATTGGATTATAATGTAACCTACAGATGTTATTGACAGTTGTTTTTGTACAAATGTGTTGGCAGATGAAACTTTGAAATGAAGACTGTGGTACCAAACGTATTCCTAAAAACTCTGGAGGTCTTCTGGTTTGCTGACTGGGTTGAATAGATATTTCAATTTGGGTCAGTTCATGGTATTAAAGGTCATTCATTTAAATGAGGTTAGTAGTAGGACCTGAATACCAATAGGTCAATTCAGATTAATTAGAAAGCAGCTTTCTCTCATCACAATCTTTCTGAACATTACACTAAGACTAGTTTTAAGTTAAGTAAGTGAATAAATCCCCAACACCAATGTATCACCTGTGCTTTCCCACTCTTCTCTATGGAGGATTAACGGGCTAATATCCCAGAGACCCTGCTGACAACAGGGCCAGCACCGGCCTAGGACACCCCTTCTAGTGGAATCCTGTGCATCAACACTGTGCCAGATGCCAGTGGGATGCACTGTGGGCACAAGGGATTACAGCTGGTGAGGGAGCAGGTGGAGCAGGTGATGAGTCAGCCCTGCAGCCGTGAACACAGCCAGAACAATGCTAATGTTTTTAAAGATTGGTTCAAACAGAATGTAATATTAAGCTCCTACAAAGACTGTATATCCACAATGCCATGCTGTGTTTACACATCAGATATCCCTATGCTAAAATACAACTACAGAGATACCAGGTGTCAATGTGCTCTAAGAAATAAGGTTATGGCATAAGTCAAACGACCACATGGACACACAGGTACCGACAACCCTGCACCGCTTTATCTACAACACCCAGGTACTCGTTTATTTCCTGTCCGCGGCTGAACACTTCGTCAGGAATGGATGGCTAACCTGCTTCAGTCAGTCACTTGTTTTGACACAACCATCTGTCTGCGTCATAGTAATTGCTTCGACTCAGCGCAGGAAACATTGTGTCCCGCTCCGCTCCATTATGCTGCCTCACATTGTGTTCCACATGCTTCCAGGTTGCTGTGCTACCTCATTAATGATGCCAGCCAGGCCTACAACGTAACAATGTGCCCCTCCAGCAGTGTCTCAGAGTGTATGTACGTATGTATGTATGTATGTATGTGTGTCAGAAATGCTGACAGCAATCAAAAAAGAAAGAACACAGAGTGAGTTTTTTTTAACGATGGCAAGAAGTCAATACTATGGCAATTATTGAGAGAGAACCCACTACCAAATGTTTGGTGCCATATTGAATGCAGTGGCCAGTTCTTTCCTTAATTGGATGTCCATTTTCACATAGCCTTATTTTGGGAGGATTACCTGTAATTGTCTGACTGTGTTGCGGGATGAGGAAGGGGTAATGCTTGATTTAAATGTGTATGTATGCTTACTGGTGCATCTTGAAGTAATGGCTAAGAAGATACCGGCCATGGTTGACAAGACAAAGCATATTCTGTCTGTTCCTCCTTTGCCATGACCTTGATAGGATACATCAAGAGGTCAAGGATGCATGCTGACATGTTCACAATGACTATGCTAACGTGCTAATGTTGAGCCGTTTTGATATTAACTCTGTTCTTAGCTCACAGTGTGTGCATGCGACCATTTGCTCATTTGCACCAGCAGTGCTGAGGCTGACGGGAAAATCGTTAGCTTGTAAGGTCAACAGTACCAAACATAATGAAATGTCGACATATGACAGTCCATCCTATAATTGCTGAGGCAAATCACTCAGAACCATAATGTCAAAGTCAGGGGATCAGCAAAGGTATCAAGATTAATCCTCTGGGCACCTTCCTCCAAACGTTTAAAGACCATCACTAAAGCCACTGCTCTTGATGAAATAAAAAAATCGTTTTTAAGAAGTAAAAAACACAATAACATACTATGTTTGATATATTGTTATGTCTGATGGCATGGTGAAGTAAACAACAAGGTCACAAGTAACTCTTCATACCACTGTGACTTCAACTGTCAGTGAGGTTGAATATAATAACCCCAATGTTCTGCTTGCACTGCACACGCACACACTCCCACCCACACACACACACACACAAACACACACACACTCCCAACCACACACACACAAACACACACACACACACACTCCCACACACAGGGCTGCCTTATCTTTCATTGTTCACTCTAATACTGCCATCACCCTCTTTCTTGTTACACGAGTGAACATGTGAAGTGACTGAGTGCGTGATCGATGGTGGAGAATAAAGGTGAGAGTACAGGTTCAGGGCTGATGGCAGCAGCATGCGGAGTCTTTTGTCATTTAATGAGCTCTGGACGAGGGGACACTGACACGAGAGACATAAATTGGTGTAAGTGGTTGCTGAGGATTTATGACGGAGCGGCTGGCCTGAGAAGGAGGACGACGTGTTTGGTGAGGGGAGGAGGAGGAGGAGGGAGGTTGTGTCTAATTTCAGAAGTCAAGTTCTTTCTCTGAAATAAGAGGCAAAACTGTGCAGGCAGATCTCCAGTCATCTAATTCCATCTCAACAGGAGCCTTGATCGTCACGGCCTACAGTACTTGTCAAACTGTCTGTAGGGACATGGGACCCAGCTACATTTCCCAGCATTAATTTCGCCAAAAGAGCAAAGTCACCTTGTCATTCAAATGCTGCCTCCATTAGAGAACCACAAACAATTATTTAAAGCTGTCTTACAGTACGGATTTAATTTGGTCATGTCTACATTGTGAAACTGCTGTCAGTCAATCAGGAAGTCCATGTTTAGCTGCTAGCACAACGCCGTTAACAACGAAGGATGCAACAGCTAATAACCATCTTTCGCTCTACATGTAACAACTCTAACTTCACTAACAGCTTTTTTCATTCGATGGCTGCACCAAATTGAGGGCTATTGTATATTTAAATGCTCCAATTAAACATCTCCAAGTTCGATAGAGTCAAAGCTTATGGCGTTTTGCTAACATAAGTGTTAACTGCAGCTTTCTCAGCCATTATAAAGGACATGATGATATCTTCATGACCTCAGTCCTATTATAAGAGACCCATCATCTCAGCAGACGTCCCACTGACGACTGTAACTTCTGCTACCAGCTGCCTATAAATACCCCCCGCATGCAGCCAGCACTCAGCCCCAACATTATGAGCTTAGCCGATATTTATTCTGCATAAAGACGGGTTCCGGTTTGTCTCGTTACTAAATAAACTGACCGGTGGACATCCTTAACACCTGAGGTGACATTTTGGAGATGTTCGGCAATGTATCCTCTGTGTGTCATTTGTTACTGAGGTCATACACTTGGCAGCTTGTGGCTTCCTCATAAACAAGTTTCCATTTTCTGGCACTGAGCCTGAAAATAATAATAACTAGAACTGAGAGCTCTGTACATAATGCACTGACAAATGATTCATCTGCTGATAGCACAGGTCGCGTTTTCCTGCACAAACTAATGGAAGAAAGCCCCCTGTCAACCATGCAATATTATATATATATACATATTTAAAGACCCTCAGGATTGCTCTGATCAGATCAAGATGGCTGCTCTCCCAGCCCATCAATCATCATGATTACATTCACTCGGAGGACTCTGACTCTGTGCCTTTATCGGCATTACAACACTCTGCGAGAATGTTTCTGTCTTTTAACTGTGCGTAAATCCTCCGGAAGCAGCAAACTTAACGGAAAGACTTTCATGCTTATAAAATACAGAAGTACATGTCACACGTATGCACGCACGCACGCACACTCCTCAGCACTTCCTGCAGCCTCCCAGGGATCCTGCAGTAAAGCAGTTTATAGAAGCGTCCCTACATGGACACGGCTTCTGGAATAGCAACTGCTATTTGATCTGACTGCAAGTTCTCTCACCTCTCCACTTATGTTTAACCCTCGGTACACCTACTCTCCACATGCATCGCTCAACACAGATACAGTTTGCTGAACTAATCAAGGCTATTATTTAAACAAAATTCAAATGGAGTTATCTTTAGAGGACCCATTAAGTCTGGTGAAGGGCCCACTGCATATTAAAGTCCCCTTAAAGAAGAAACTAAGATGTATTATAGAGTGAACTTCTGTTAAAGGCTGACATTTTTTTAATGTAAAAACGTGATTCTAAGTTCATCCATCATTTTAAATATGCTTATAGATACAGTGAAGTTGAAACACAAATTATTTGGAAGCTTTTGTCACATTTGACATTGTCAGAATATAGCAAACACGCTTCAATGAGAAACATTAACTATTTTGTCAAAAGACGATGCCTATCCCTCAAATAAATACTGTCTTTTCTGTTTGTTGTTTACAAAAGTAAATATGTTAAATATTACAAATCTGATAATCCCACGTTTGTAGCTCGGTTCCTCATGTTAGCACATCAGAGAGGTCTCTGGTGTGCTGAGTGGAAATATGCTGAGAGGTCCAGAGATCAGCTTGACACGGTAACTGTTGCTGCATGGGATCACATGACCCTGACAAAATGAGTCATGGGAGGGAAATCTAAGATGCCAAGTTGCATGTTGGGATAAGATACAGTAAATATCTCTGAGCTGTACCTGACACTAAATAACATAAATCCTTCTATCATCAACTTCCAATTAAATTCTCTAAATCAGTGTTTCTCAAACTTTTTCATACCAAGGACCACTTAAACAATAAAAGAACACTCGCGGACCACCTAACTGCACAAATATCCAAAATCATATCGTTTTTCTAGAACAGATTACAAATCGCCTGAAAATGATACAAACAAGTGGCAACATGTGTGACGAAGGTGTTGCGCTGGGCTATATCATGCAATCGAAAGTGAAACTTAAGCTCGCTCCATTGCGTAGATATTCCTGCGAGAGTGCGTAAAACTTACATTTATTTATTTATTTCAAATGTGAAATGTTACCAATATACTCACGGACCACTAGGGGGCGCTCCGCGGACCACACTTTGAGAAGCACTGCTCTAAATCATCCTCCATAGATGAATACATCCTATATCAGAATATAAGAGCATGCTACATTATTAGGCAAAAGCGTGTCCCTACAGTGAAAGGACGTGATTTCACTATATTCAGATCGTGACATTTAAAGACGGAAAAATACCTCCATTGTTGCTTAAGTGAAAGTTTCCATATTAATACAAATTAACCGAAACAATACTGGGCCTAAAGGCAAAAAAGTCTTCTAGTTTGAACCGCTTTTAATCAGACTAAATGTTACCAGGCTATGCTTACATATTGCCGCAATCCAATACATCGAGAAATGTTCACTAAGCTACCATCTCTGCGCATGTATTCCCTACAGAAGAACCAGTGTCTCAGTGTTGTCTGGGGAAACATCAGGCAGGTGAGGATCAATGACCCCGGCTGCTTGCTGCACTACAGGCTGAGCTGTTAAAGAGCAAAATGAGATTAGACAAGAATAGATTCGATTACGCAGCACCCCAAGATGTCTCCTCACCCACACACAGGGACATTACATTAGGTAGAGTGGATAAATATCCCATTACTCAAAGTAACTTTATCACACTTGCATCTGAAGATGATCCGTCGTTTGGTCCCTTCATTCATTTAACACCCTGTGGAATTTATGTTATTTTTTTACAGCAATTATGCTTTTTTTTCTTCTGTGAATCCTGGGTATACATGTCCAAAAGGAGGCCAAAAGGCAAAAAATAGGCAATAATTACCCAAATACTAATCCACCGGTTTACTTCTTTGCATGGTTATTCAATGAACAGGATACACACAGGCTAATTTAATAAGAAATCTGTGCATTTGAGTGTAAAGAAAATTCTCATTTCGCTGATAGTTTGATAACTGCTTACGTTATTTCCATATTTTAGCAAATATCATGATATAAACGTTGTATTAATTAAACAATTTAAATGTGGCCAATTTCCTTATGCCTCCTTACAATGGGAAAGGGCCAATGTGTAGTATTGAGGAGGATTTATTTGTAGAAATAAACAATTATTATGTTTTAATTTGACACATAGAACTAAGAATTATGATGTTTAAGTTTGCTCAAATGTAGCTCTTCATATCTACACAGGTAGTCGGCCATGTTGTAGTGCCATGTTTCTACAGTAGCCAAGGAAGAACAAAACCAGAAAATGGCTCTAGAGAGGCAGTTTCATATTTTTTACGTAAAGGTCTAGCTTGAACTTAGCATTTTAAAGTGTATAACAAGAAACACTGTATGACTTCATACACTTTCTTTGATAAAGGTCAATTTGAGCGACAGAGACCACCTGATTTCCTCTGTGTGTTTGGGGTTATGTGGATGTATATAATAAGCATCCACCATGAGGCTTAAGGGTCAGCTGGGCCCATTAGCCTGTTTATAACCCTATGTAATGGCTATTTATTGGTTATTGCTAGCATAAGCCTTGCCTGGCAGCCACTCATTCACTTAGCAGCTGAACTCTTAAACTATGTGAAACTGAACACGACTTCAGTCACAGTGGTAAACTTTTTTGTGGATTGACATTTACATTAACACTTCAATACAAAAAAGCACAAGTATAACAACTGAAAGCAAGTCAATTGAATTAAGTGTATACAGCACTGTGAAGCAGCATGCATCTATTATCAAGCACTTTTCTAATTAATAGCTACATGTTGAGTTTTATCTCTTGAGCAAAAATATCTACTTCTGTCCTGATCCGGCCTTTTCGAAGAGCCAAACTGACAACCCAGCACTTCTTATTTCTAGGATTACAGTTGCTTTGAAGGAAGAATATCGGCGAGAAAAATAAATGCAGCCAAAACTGTGTCCTTTCATATCTCCTTCAATCTGCCGCTGTTTGCTGAATGCAATATCTAACACAATTTTTGCCAACTTGTATTAAATGAAACTCCAGCTCGAAACCAAAGCCATGAATTATTTAGCTTGCAATTTACAAGATCTGCTTTATGATAAATATAAACCGATGCGTCAAGATGTACGACTATTTCTGATGTCCGGTATCAGATTCGGCATCACTGTGTGTTGACAAACAGTTTACTACAAGTGGTGAGGGGCTTTTTCCACTTAAATGTCCAGGATAAAAGAGGACAGATGGTGCGAAAGACTTCATTTCATATTCATTACACTGCAAAATGATGCACTGGCTATATTTATGGGCTGATATCACCTCCTCAAGCTTGATTTGACATGCCGAGAAGAGCATTGGAGTACGGTGACCTCCTCTCCTGGGAGGTGGAGAGGTGAAGACTGAAGAGACAGGCATGCAAAGTTTCTCAAGGCCTTTTATATCGTCTTACATTGAAGAACAGGTGCCTGAAGCGTGAAAAAGTTACTTATAATGGGCACAAAAATCGGAAAAACAAGACAAAGTGGGTCAAGGAAAAGACAACATTAGCTACCAAGGGATTTTTCAAGACTGGTGTTCAACCTGACTGCAGAAAAGAAGGAAAGAAAGCAGGAGATGAAGGCAGGGAGGGAGAGAAGCTGGGCAAGTTGACATGTATTTTTAGGAAGATGTTTATTTGTAGGTCTGTGAAACCAACCCGGGGTGTATATCTACCAGCCTTGCCATCTCTCTCTCTCTCTCCCTCTCTGTCACCATCTGTTGAGGTCTCTCAGCCTGTCACTGTGCTCTGGCTCTATAGGTGGGAGACATTTTGCACTAACAGAACAAACCTGAAGATTCACTGCAAAGTAACGACTAAACATTCCTGTTAGATTGCTCTTTTCTACACTGTAATGTACCACAACAGTGCAGATTAGTCTTTATAAAATTAGGTTAGATCAAATGAGATTAAGTTAGATTAGAGTAGATTATCCCTAATGGTGGCACCAGAAAAGATTAAAAGGGTATACATTGTTAGAAGCAGTAATATATCAGGTTGATTTTGAATTTAAAACATAATGTCAGTCAGATTATTTTTACCGCTGACATTTGATCATGTGACAGATTAGATAAGGAGCATGCAATTTATAATGCAACATAACAGAGAAGAGCAGCGAAGTTTACCTTTAAAAAATACATATTGGCGTTACTATACCAGTACACAGCATTACAAGAAACAACATGGGTGCAGTCACAATGTATTTTTACAACACTCACACACTGAAGACATTGTGGCAGGAAGTGACTGTATCTAAAGGTTTATCAAAATTAATTAGAACTCTTATTGTTTCTACATATATTGTTAAAATTATCATATTTACAATTGTATTATTTTATAGCAAAAAATGAGTTGCACTATGTGTTTAGGATGAAGTTATTGCTTTTATTTTTATTTTGCCACCAGAAAATAACCTATAAAATACACTGAAATGTCTTCAAAATAATGGTGAATGTTGTCAAATAACCAGTTAAACATGTATTTCTCTCTGTTTGTGATTTTGGTGAAGTTATCATACATTTGAAGGCGTAAAATTAAATTGGGCCTTGGGTGATTTATTCAGACATGTCAGAGAGAGGAATACAGGAGATGGCAATAAAGGGTAGGAGTAACATTAGGTTCTGTAATATCTTAACCATAATATCAGGGTATAAATAGTAAGTATATTCAACTTATAAACGACAAGAAAGTATCTACCTGACCGGTATTTTCTTGAGCTCCTGGATTTCTGTAAGACGAGGATCAAAGATGGCGACCATGGCGAAACAAACCTTTGAACTACCGGTGCTGATAACGATCTTTCTAAACTGAAACTGGCTGGTATGGTAATTTATGTATCAGAAAAACATCTGTACAATTGATTTTTAAGTGTTTTAACCTTTGCAGGTGTTGTTTTTGTCCCAGTTTTGCGGCTGCAGACGTCAGTTGACTTTTAGCTCAGACAGCTAATTAAACGCAACTGTCGAACTCGTCCCGCACGCGGACGGGAATGGTAGTCGCCTAGGCAACTGACAATATCGCGCAAAAAATATATATATTTTCACGATTTATTTTTTTATTTTACTTGTATTACCATTGTAAAAAAACAATAAGCGAAATCAATCAGTGACGTAAAAAATTATGACAATTTACTATATTTAGCTTTGGAAACATGTGACTAGGATACTGTTTATTCTATACATTTTATTATATTTTTGGAAAAACAGTAGTCCCATTTACCCAAAGACTGAAAATAGTATGATAGGAAAATGGGTGTTTCTCAGAAACTACAAGGAGCACTAAGTATTTGGTATCTATGAAATCATAACACTTTTATTATGAAGTGTGATTTTGAAGGTTTAGTGTTTAGCTTCCCCAAAGTATGTCTGTAGCCTACCAGATTTTAAGTTGTTAGACCTCTAAGAACAGATGTTGTGGCACTTTTCCTTATCATTCTAAATATAGTCGTTGGGCAAAATGGTTTAAATCCAAATGACAGAAGGTAAGTTTCTCTCCTTAATTCTCCAGGTTTGTTTAATGTTTTTTAAACACCCTGATTTACTTTTGTATATTTTATAGCATAAGTTATTATTCAACTGAGGGGAAAAGGCTGGGGAGGGGGGTTTTATATTTAGACGGTCTTGCAAGGCAATCGGGGGTAACTGAAAGACAACACTGAGAAAGTTCCACGGCCTAAAATATCTGCACACACAGCTCCCAGCAAGGCTGAAGTGCCAGGTGCGAGGACAGCAGATGCCCGGATTCATGTTGGGCTGTTTTAGACTTTACACAGTTAAGCCAGTGATTCGGAAACCAATACATTTGCCATTTTAAAATGCATAAAAAGTCACTCATTAATAGTGTGAGGGAGTGGGTCAATCTGTGCGTAATTACGCACGGCAGCACAAGCAGTCGGAGCCTCCAAATCCAAACGTACCTTTCTCTGCTGCTTCTCCCAGGCGGGGTCCAGCAGCAGGTCCCTGTCCCAGTCATCCTCTTGGGTCATGTACACGGTTTCATTGTTGATCGTGTAGGAGTTAGTGTATGTCATGTGGGATTCGACAGCTGTCATCATGCCGCCTTTGTCTGGACTTCACGTCCCCCTCACTTTATGAGAAAAAAAATTAATCAGCAGTAGTCGACGCCGTTAGGGCAATAGCCACCTTGAGACGAGGGGTCTCGCTTTCGGGGGGTGAGACAGAGGTGCCGGTGCGGAGGTGGTGCTCCCACTACCAGAAAAACACTGCTGGCCTGGTGCTCCTTTCCTGGTCAAAAGTGGCACACGTGACCACACCCCAATAAGTATGGGAACCGACAGCTTGGGTATCAGGTTCTGACCCTAAAAAGGTTTAAAAGGCGGGGTAGTCTCCTGCGGGCAGGGTGAACTGGCTCCTGAGTGGTGGGGAGGGACGTCAATAACGCCCCCTCCCAGCAGAGAGGTTTTTATGGCCTCTGCAATGCACCTGTTGCTGTTAGTGACCCTCAATTGCAAACCCTGGCCTGTGTGGTTTTAGTCTACCTCTCCTAGAAAACAGCTTCAAAGAACTTAAAGTCTCAAAAAGATGAGTTCATGTTGCTAAAAATGTTTATTCTGGAGGTATCTCCTCTGAATTTAGCCCCCTGGCGCTCCAGGCAAATAGCTCTGGGCCTGCTTTATAATGCAGCAACAGACTAAACCATCTTATTCCTCAGGCTGCATGTAAATGAATTGTTTATACTGTTTATTTTCCATTATTAACCATACTACAAGGTGTTCAGTCTATGAAGGAACATAATGGTATATTCTGTATTGCTTTTCTAAGTACATATTCAATAAGAATAAAAGAGATCCAGACAATTTGTATGAGAAAAGAAAGGTTTTATTAATGCATGCAGACTGAAAAACGCCTCAAAACATTTTAAGAAATACAGATCAAAAGGCATATATGCATACACAACCTTACAATATAATTTGTGTTTATATCAGGATTTGTCATTCACAGTAAACATGTTGACTCATCTAGCAGTCATCAACTTAAACACTCCCATCCCATTCAACATTGTGCTGGTATACACGATTTCTTAGAAATGGGCTAATAAAGATAGCTATCCTCTCAAGGTGACACATTATACCGTCAACCCTTGATGTGTCTTTGGAAACTAGGATGATGTAGATTATAATTAATCAGACTTTTAGATGTAACTACACTAGGCTTGCTTGGTCCATTAACCTACTTGAAGGATCTTAGCTACATGGGCCTTTTTGTAGTTACTGTGCTACTACTGGGTTGAAGGAATCAGATGTGTTGTAAACATAATGCTACTGAAAGCTAATATTGATAATAACATGGACCATGGAAATAGACAGCCTCTTACACAGGCAGGGGTTGGACAAAATAACATGTACACCTTACAATGTACTGCATTGCCATCACACCCTGCAGCATTAAGAGTTTCCAATTATAATACCAAGTGTAATAAGCTTTGTAATACATGCAGGGATTATATTGATTCTTATGTCAATCCCCTGTATATGAGGTAATGGCTGAGGTATGACTACTGCATTCTAAATATAATATGAGCAGAGTCTGATACCTGTTATTCACATATGTGCTAGGAGAGCTAAAATATTCTCGGTCACATTGGTTAAACCTACTGAATCTCATGTTGCAAACTCAAAAAAAGGCAATAAGGTCTATGGGTTGTGCTCAGTGTGTTCCAGATTCACAGCTGATACCTGCTGCAGGAGAACAGAGGGAAACCTGTGGGATCCCATCAAAACAACACAGTACAGAGAAGTGCACATAGAGAGCATCTGTAGTTCTTCAGCGGTCCAAACCACAGACAGGAGGCGAGGGGGGGGGAGCGGGTGAGGAAGTGGAAGTAAGGGAGGAGGATGCTGCAGCGAGCTGTTGGCTGTCAGTACTGTGTGTTCAGAGCAGGGGGGGGGGTTTAAAGAGATGCGTGGCTGCATTCACCCAAGCACGGGAAGCCCAGACTCGCAAGCACCCGCAGAGAAGCCTTTAGTGAGGATCTGGGAGGGGGGAGGATGAGGTGGAGGAAGAACACTGGAGCACCATGAGCCCTGGTGATGGAGGCCTGGGTGGGAGTCAGCTTTTTAACACCGTGACATTTTAAATATGCATTCTCATTTCCAACTCATCCAATATGACTTGAAGCTCTATGTACTTGTCTAGTTTAACACGTGGATTTCTGCTTGGTACATGCTTTTTAATTCGTTTTTAGACTGAATTATGCAACGCAACTCCTTGTTTAGGTGGCAACAAAAGTATTGGATTTAGCCAACGAAAACATTGTGGTTCTCTCAAAATAATTATGTTTATACCTGGAAAAAAGGTTAGTGTATTACGTAATTTTTCGTAGTCAAGTACATAATATACTAATATAAGTCAATAATGATTGTTAGGGCTGTCCTTGTCTGAAGACATTTGTTTTCAATTGCTAATCTGTTGGTTGATTCAATTGACATATCTGGACAAATTGACTAAGGAAATCTTCGTAAACCGTGACCTAAACCATCAATTATTTTAATTAAAAAGTGGACAGCCTTCTTCCTCCCCTCCCATTGACTCTAAGCGGACTTTTCCCGCTCCTGTATGTTGCTTAACAGTCTAAATATGACTCAGATTGGTCTGAATTGGAGTCAGTAGAAAGCCTGGTGCATCTGAAGGCTGCCTACACTCTCTGGAATGCTCTCCCTGCGGGGATCCAAAACATCCCCACACTTGACGCCTTCAAAAGGGCCCTCAAGTCCCATCTGTCTGCCAAGGACTTGGGTATTATGAAAGGCGCTATGGAAATCCAAGTTATTATTATTATTACACCTGAGCACAGACAAAGCATTGTTATTGGATGAGTGGGCAGTGAGACCGGGTCAGTTATTCCTGACTAGAATCTAGTGATAAAATCGGAAAACCTTGAAGTCAAAGCTGTTTTACCAGTACACCTTTCCTGGATTCTGGCCAGTATATATATATTATTGCGATCAACTATAGTCCTCCAATATCAGGAAGGTGAGGCTAAGGAACTTCTTTTGACCTCCTTCCACTACCAACTCACCCATTAATCAACTCATCTATTCTTCCCTCTCCTTTGTATGTTAGGCAGACAAAAGTCTACGCCCTCTTGACTCCATCTTGTAGCTGTCAGAGTAACTGCCGGACAACTCATTCAACATACTGAATTACTTTTCGGGATCGTGACACATACAGAGCACATATCCAGCTGATCCAAGAATTAGAGGGATAAAGCTGCCGTACCAGAAAAGTCCTATAGGAACCCTGAGATTGAGAATCTACAGGTCAGACTGGCCTCATACCTAGGCCTATCTTATAGGATGTTTCTGATTAGGCACACAGGCTGTGAGGGACCCAAAGGTGAGAGAAACTGAGGATGTATCACTTTAGGTGAGTGGGAGCTATTGGGAGTTAAAGTTCCCTTCCACAGCTGTGAGAAGCAAACCCAGCATTTCAAGCAAAGCGACTCGTCCAACAGTGAAGTCTCTCTGTGTGTCATGTAACTGAGTCCGGCGGGGGGGGGGGGGGGGGCCACCACACACACACACACTCTGTCCAAGGGCACGCCCAGGCCTCTATGGTAAGAAAGGAGGGTGGGAGGGTTGGGTCAGGTGGGTGGTTCTGGGAAGTTGAGTCCGAGCCAGAGCCACGAAACCCAGATCCAAGGTGGCGACGGCGGTAGCGGCGGGAAACAAAAGCGCTGTGTGTGTGAACGGCGGAGAGGAGAGGCGCATAGGGGACAGGAAGAGGGGGTGAGGAAAGGAAGGAGGGAGGGAGGGAGGGAATGGGGTCGGGGTGAGGGCGGCGAATACGGCGGTGGAGAGGATTGACTAGCGGGCAGGGGAGGGGGAAGGGTTCGTCCGCATGTGCCAAGCCTCACCAATCAATAAAACCCACATGCACACATCCATTCTCACTGTTGTAAACTCTAATCATTTATAATTGAAATGTGATCCCTCAGTGGTGTAAGTGGATTTAATCAAGTACTATACTAACCATTTTTTCATTAGATAATTGGTCTTGCATTTCAATTGTTCGCTACTGTGTAATTCTACTCTAACCTTTAGTTACTTTGCAGATTTGGATTAATGATATAACCAGCTCTTAAATCAGACTTTAGTTACACCTGGAGTAAATTCACAAGCTACCCTGCAGTATACAAAGTCATTCAAACTAGCTGCACCTTTACAAGCTTTGAGAACACTTTAATGCATCAATAATTATAATCAAAACATATATATATATTATTCTGAAATGGACCAATCTGCAGAATTAGTGCTTTTACTTTTGATACTTTAAGTACATTTGAATGCCAACACTTTTTCTACTTTTACATGAGTAACATTTGCAATGCAGGATTTTTACCTGTAACCGAGTATACCTACACTTCTGCTTTTACTTAAGTACAAGATCTGAGTACTTCTCCCACCTCTGCATGCCCTTTATTTAATAGTGAATTTACTTTTGCTGTAACAATGTGCATTTCCTCTCTGTGGGACAAATAAAGGAAGTACAATTTCTGAACACACACACTTTCACACTTCCCTTTATTCACTAGCTGGACAAAGGGCCATGGTGCTAGGCATGACTTCTGAAAGGAGTCCTAGCCTCACCCCGCCACCCCCCACCGATGACCCTGCCATTGCAGCAGAGGAGGATGAGTTACGGATTGGGAGGAAGGGGGAAGTGGTGATGGCGGAGGAGAGGAGGGTGAGGAAGTGTTTGGTCAAGGCACAGTCAAAGGAAGGGGCGGCAGGTGGGGGTAGAGGGGAGGTCAGTGCTTTAGAATTTTGGTTTCGTTTTTTTTTTGTTGGTCATTTACCTTGGTGGTGAGGAGAGAGCGAACAAGTTCCCACTGCGGTGGCCTCGCACTAAAAGTCGTCCCCATGGCTCACGCCGCCACGCTCACACAGGTTTGCACGCTGGCCGCTCCACGTGGGCCGGTGACCTAATTCAGTTGAGATAGTTAGTTCAAAGCTGGACTTTCGCGGCGCTTTTAAAATTTCTTTTTTGTTGTTGTTGTAGTTGTTGCGGCAGAGTTACAGATTATCACACATGCAGGTCTGAGAGTAGAGTGGACACAAGAGACACACGGAGGGGAGAATTTGGTGCAGCAAGGAAGACACCAGACCAGACGCAAACACCCATCAACCCCAGAATCTGCTCCACAGATCAAAATGCACCCAGGCCATTCTATCTGTGTGCCTCTCCCCAGCGCTCAACCGTGTGCTGAATTGATGAAAAATCAATTTAAAGCCAGAATTAAATTGGTCAAAGCAAACCCCTTTTCGTTTAAAATGTAGTTTGCACCCATTTTGAGAGGCTGGAGAGAGAAAGGAGCACCAACCCGCACTTACCCTGACCAAAGAAAGCAAAGCTGGGCCAGCATCTACACCTGAGTCCCCCTGGGGTCCCCAGTCAAATGGGTCTGGTGGTCATTTTACACAAGAAAAAACAGATAGTGGAGAAAAACAACATAAACAAGAAGGGGAAATGTCCAAACCCTTTGCTTTCTTTTACCACAGTAGTCAGCCAAACATTCTTTATTATAATAATGATTATAGTATACATATTCTCAATAAAAAGCATGCCGATTTTTTATCTGTCGTCTTTTACTATAAAAAAAAAGGCAAAATTAAAATACTTCTCTAAAAAAAATACGGTCTCAAACATGGCAAACAAGACATTTCGCAAACCACATAATTCTACAAAGGATGCAACTGGTATGTGTTTGTATATACAACACGGAAAGATTACACTGTGAGATGCAAAAAGTCACTTAACCACTAAAAACCACAGGGGTAGAGGGGAGGGGGGGGGGGGGACAGCGAGGCAGTAAGGTGATTCAGAGGGGATGTCTGTGTGTGCATCAGACGGCGGCAAATAGTAGTCGCAAAAAAGTGATTGTCTTAAGTGACTGTAGATCCAAAATGGGTGGGGTTCGCCCCTCGGGACAAGCTTGAGAATGCATAAAAAGGTATTTGCAAGTCAAGCTGTTGTTCCTGAGGCAGCAAACCCCACCTACCAGATCCAATAACCGGTTTAAAACAGGCACTACCATTTTTTTGCAATGACAATCTGCAGCAGGTCTGTTTTTTTTGGAAAAAAGTAGGACAGTGGGGGCAACTGGAAGACACTTCCCCCATCTCTCACGTCATTGGTGCTATCACTGTTGTTCCTGCTTAAAACCAGTGGCTGATAATGAACCTGTGAGGCTCAGATTGTGGCTTTTTAAAAACCCTTATGATATGAAAGAAATGATATACAGGAGTCCTAAAGCTTGTAGCCTTGTGAGCTCCATTTACCCCCCCCCCCCCCATGAAATGATTAAAAAGCACTTAAAAAATAAGAGATCCCTCCATTTAATGCACTCAAAGCTTATAGGCACATAAGTGAGCTTGTCACATATCATGATTCCTATCAGAAGAGATCCTTTGTAAACAGCTCATTCAGAAGTCAGGTGTTTTTTCCATTTACATGTTGACTTAAAAACATGGAAAACTACACAAAAACATACACTATGTATTTAAAAAAAAAAGGCCTCTGGACACGTAGGAGGACTCAAAACTGAATATCTACAAAAGTCCCGCCCTCCCTTATCTGCTGACCCTGTGCCTTTATCGTGGAGCAGGAAGTAAAAATGCTGACTGAGTGAAATGTGTGGAATATAATAGACTGCACTGAAATTCATTGTGAGAGGTAGGCAGCTGTAGTTAGAGAGAGAGGCGAGGCAGTGTCTTCCAGTGTGGTAGTTAGAGCACAGGTGGGGAAAAAGGGGTCGAGGAGAGATCCAAACATACAGTACGTATTATGTGTGCTTTACTTTGTTTTTACTGCAAGGCGCAGTCTAAGCTGCTGCGTTTGTGCGCTGCAAGGTCAGGAGCCCGCACCAATCTCTCTTTCACACCACATCCACATCACATTCAAGACAAACACCCCTTCCCCGCATAACACGTCAACCTTGGTTCTCTTGGACACAATGCAATGCAACCAGAACACAATATGTGTTTCATCTACATTACAATTTATAAACTCTCCAACATAAGGCAAAAAAGGTTTCAAATTAGCTGCCCTGACTGATCATCTAGGCCTCAGGAGGATGGCTGATAAAAATGTATTTTATCGTAGATTTGGCTATAGAAAAATCATAAGTGGGTTGCGGAAATAAAGGCATATGAAACGACCGACTGGGTCAGTCTAATACTGGCACAAGTGTGAGACTGGCACGATAAAAAAGTAAAACGGAGACGCACAAAGAATGCCCGTACCAAAGAGGAGAGCCTCTCTTTCATGGCTGCACTGTGTGTATGCAAACAGGACCAAGGTTAGTCCCTCGTAAAGCAGGTTAATAAACCCAGGAGCCCCCAGTTTCAAAGCCCACCCCACACACTTAATCTCCCAGACTCACACAAACACACTCACACACATACAGCTGCTGTAAGGTGGTCAAGTTTGGGGAGCAGGAAGAGGGTTCGGGGCAAAGAGGGAGGGGTGGGGGCAGAGAGTTGTGTGCGACTATCGGAAGGGGGGCTCAGGCGTGTGAAGGGAGAGTTCGGGGCGGCGGAGGATGGCCTCCTTGCGCGTGGGCGGCGGCAACGGCGGCTCATACACCCTTGGCGCAGCCATGGCGGCTGCCATTGCCGAAGCTGAGGGGACCACTGGCCTGAGGGACTCCAGTGCAGCCACCGACTGGGCCGACATCGCCGTGACGCCAGGTATCCCCGACATCCCCGACATCCCCTGGATCCCCTGCATCCCCTGCATGCCCTGCATCGCCTGCATCGCCTGCATGCCCTGCATCCCCTGCATGCTTTGGAGGGCGGCCATGGCGCCCGGCGGAGGGTAGGCGTACTGGAACTGAGGATACTGCTGCAACTGCTGGTAGTACTCGGCATAGTACCTACAAGAGGGGAGGAGGGGGATACAGAGGGACGGTGGGGAGAGCAGGGTTTAGGTGGGAAGAGGGACAGGATGAACAACACAGTGGAAGCAACAAGAGTGACAAAGCGGAAATAGCGGAAAAAGAAGACGGGAAATCCAGCATTAACCAAACTATAGAAATGAGCCTGCAAGACCATGAAAGCACAACTAATGCAAGTGGACTCCTAGAGGTTGAACAGTATAGTAATAGTGTAACATCTCAGCTCTCTGGGAATGCTTTAGAAAGGTGATGTCCTACCTGGCCATGGGGTCCTCTGCAGCCTCGGCTGCCTCTTCTGCCGCTCGGCCAGCGGGCGTGGGGAGGAGGGGTCGCCGCGGCTTGGCTCTCTGGTAAATGAACGGCTTCATCACGGGGTCTGGTAGCAGAGACCTCCGTAGCGGACTGCGATCCCGCTCTCCCTTTGCTGCTGCAGCGGCCGCGGCGGCTGCCACCTGCTGCTGGTCGGCCATCACCTGCTGGCCCTGGGCGAAGTAGTGTGCCTGCCTGGCTGCCTCAAAGATGGCTGTTGGGTCCTGTAGGGCGCTGATGTGAGCGTAGGCTTGCCCAGCGCCACCATAAATCGCTGGAGATACAGTGTAGCCGGGGTTGACCCCGCCCGCTGAGGACATATCTAATCCATGAGCAGCAGTCAGATAGACGTGGGAGTTGGCCATGCTGGGGGTGTAAACTTGAGGTGAGTAACCGGCGGCGGCAGCAGCAACAGCCGCAGGACTCGCTGTCATCTGGCCGTAGATGTTGGGATTCATGGAGCTGTACATTTGGGTGGCGCCTGATTGTAGAGCTGCCTGACTGGCCACCTGCCCATAAAGCTGACTGGCGACATTGGCACCATACACCTGGCTGGCGAGGGCCCCGTACACAGCTGGGTTCACTGGGTTTCCATCGGTGCGTGTGCCAGTGGTGATCCCAGTGAGAGCAGCGTATGTGGGGTCAAAGGTGGAGGTGTTGTAGACTGAATTGTGGACGCTCTGCTGGACCTGCAGAGGCAGGCCGGCGGCGGCAGCAGCGGCGGCAGCCAGGACAGCCGCCTGACTCTGGTACTGCTCCAGAGAGGGCTTCCCCACGGGACACTCTCCAGCATAGTGGCCCTGCTTCCCACAGTTCACACAGGGGATCTTTCCTGTCGGGGCCTGCTTGCTGGGCTGGACCTTGGACAGCTCCACGGACAGCGGACGGCCCTTAAACGAGGTGCCGTGCAGGGCCTCGATGGCCTGGAGCGCGTCTTCCTTGTTTTCCATGTGGACAAAGGCATAGCCTGCGGAAGAGGAATGCCTGGCTGTCATTGAGCGCAGGGACAACAGTTAGGATCGAAGTGGCATTGCCACGGGCACTTACTTATTACTTCTACGAAGAAATGTGAATTACGCCAACCGGAAACCACCTTATCCATCTCTAAAACAGGGATGCAGGAGTTTTTGCACACTTTGACATGGTCAGACTTACAGCAGGACTCTAAATCTCTCTCTTTTTGACATTATTTTATATTGTGTATTCTTGTGATGTGTGTCTTTTCTACTGTAGATATTTATATATTTGCTGCTCATGTTTATTTTCTTATGTTTATACTTCATTCCAGCTTTTAAATATTGTAATGCCTGAACACAATGCGCTGTAACAAAATAATTTTACAATTTTTTATTAATTGAGCATTTATCTATCTTTCCATCTCATTAACTTTATAAATAAATATATACACTATATAATCTCTTATCTGCCCTGTGTTATTTCCTCCAATTTGTCTTACACCTAACCCAACTTGAGAGATGCTACTGGCAGTACTTTAAAACTAATGAAATGTTACAAGGGTCTTCGCTCACCTTTAACTTTATCACACTCCAAAACTTTTCCAAATGTCTGGAACAGCTGCTGGAGATCCTCCGTGGTGCACATCCCGCTCAGATTACCCACAAACACCTTGGTGGAGTGTAACGGCCGTCCTCTCGACTCCTCCACAACCAAATTGCGTCCGCGAAACTCCCGGCCATTGAGCTCCCGGATGGCTCTGTCGGCGGAGCCCTCGCCCTGCAGGTGGACGAAGGCGAACTGTCGCAGTACGCTGCAGCTGACCACCTGGCCGTACGGTTCAAAGATGGCCGACAGCTCCTCCTGGGTGGTGTCCAACGCCAGGTTGCCCACGAAGAGCTTCACTGTGTTGCTCTTGTCCATGGCGCTGCAGAGGAACAAAGAGAGAGGACTGTGGTTAGAGATAACAGATAGGATTACTTAACACCAGGGGTGGAAGAAGTACTCAGAAGTAGAAGTACCAGAGTGTAGGAATACTCTGTTACGAGTAAAAATCCAGTATTCAAAATCCTAATTCAGTAAAAGTACAAAAGTATCGGCATCATAATATACTTAAGTACCAAAATTACTCGTTGTGTCTATAACAGCTGGTAAAGGTGTTTGTATCTACTTTATATACTGCTGCTGGATATCTACACCTATAATTATATGTAAAGTATATTAAATAATTGACGTTCTATTGAGCTAATGTCAATCTGTAAACTAACCATATTCTGTAAAAAGTACAATATTGGCTTCTAAATTGTAGTGGAATAGAAGGATTAAGTAGCTTAAAATGGAAATGTAAAGTACCTAAACAAAATTGACCTGAGTAAATGTACTTCGTTACTTCCCCCCTCTGCCTAACACTATACATTGAGCAAGAACAAAGCCGCTCGGTCTGAGGAGGAGATGGAAGTACAGGGGTGCAATTATCTAAATACAAGAGGGGGGGTTCGGCTGCACACAGGGAAATAGCTGATCCAGCTTTTTAGTTTTTTTTCAGGGCTCATTATTCAGAGATAAAGCTGAAGGTGCAAAGATTAAGCTCTAACTATTGCAGCAATTTAGTTGGAGGATAAGGAAGCTCTGTGCATGAATGAACAGCCAGATTTCAAAAATATTGCAAATTAAAAACCACACAGGCCTCTCATTTGCGTGGGAGCCGGCCATAAAGTCAAACTAGGTAAATACAGAAGAGGAAGCAAGGGATACAAATTGTCTGTAGATAAAAGGTTGATCATTTCCATAGTTATCGTTGAGCAAAGGCAGCTTAAAAGAGGATCTCATTGCAGATTGAGAAAGGTGTAATTACCAGAACTGCTATGATAAACAAGAGACACCCAGGGAAAAGGAGCATTTTACAGTAATACCCTTAATTAACATGGCATTTATAGTGATGATCTTTGGGGGTTTGTGGAACAGAAAGGACCCTCTCACTGCTTCTAAAATGTCAAACTAAGGAGTGTTTCTACAGGTTGGACAACACCTTCTTTACCTCCTCCAGAACAACCTTTATGGGAGGCTGTGAATCAAAGGGCAAAGAGGAACATGACACCAGAGAATGACATTTCTATTTTTTGGTGTAGCCTCCAGTCAGCTGCTGGGTGAACTACACCTACTGTACAGCTGCTGCTTAAGGAACATGTAAAGCAAGTTTTCTATACTGTAATGTTACATATGGCTGCTGCGTTAACACTGGGTTCATGGGAGGAATAACAAGGGGGGAAGCTGCTTTTCTGATGACGCAGCACGACGCTGAGTCAACACATTCTCACATTAGGGTCTTTTAAAAAGCGAGAAAAACAAAAAAGATTGCGAAAAACGGCACGTTAAGTTGGTTAAACACAGCCTAAAATGTATTGTCCATGTGGATAACGTGAATGGCGAAACAGGATGCGTAATGGCTATCCAGAGAAACACACCATAAAGGCAAAAACAAGCATTAACACACACACATTTACTCTGAAAATACGCAACAATGTTAAACACATAACACCTGATACAACTGGCTCTCAATAAGCAAGCACATTTTTTTCCGCACAGGAATGGACACAGTGCAACACCGAGACATTCCGTGCAACAACACGCACTACAATAGTCGTCTTATCTTTTCACATACCCGGCACAAACACCCGCGCATAAAGACAAATCGGGTTTATTAATATTGTGCTCCCATGCGGATCAGATAGAGAGAGTAAATACTGCAAGAAAATAGGAGATTAAATAAAAGGATCTACCATCTTACCTAGGCGGTGCTGTGTTTCAAAATGGTAGCGCCTGCTTCCGTTTGCATGTCGGGCATTCTGCTGGAGAGGAGGGGGAGGGCTGCTGCTGCACCAGAGGATGCTCAATACCAGTAATAACACACAGTACAAAAAGTACACACAGACACAGCAGACACAGTCTGGAGCAAGAGGTGGAAGAAGTACTCAGATCTTAGTAAAGGACCACCACACACTATGCAATAACCCTGCCTGTTAATATAAAACGATGTGCAATAGACCTTCAATATACCTTTCTCTCAATTTATTTACAACCTTTTTTATTTTATATGGTCACTTTTTCTTTTTTTTGACAAGGATTTATGTTTTTTTTTTAAATTATTATTAATAATGTGTGCATATGTAAGTCTATTCTCTTTTCTTTATCTGCAGTTCACTTCTGCTGTTGTAATAATGCACTTTTCTCCTTTTCAGGAAAAGTATAAGAAGTAGAACTACTTGCCCATTTCAGAATATATATTATATGTATATTGAAATATGAAGTCCCTCAAAGTTGTAATTAGGTACTTGAGTAATGTCCTAAGTTACTTTACACCACTG
>NC_136901.1:36025063-36054052 GCF_949606895.1 Notothenia rossii | reverse complement strand
CAGGCTTACATTAACAGCCCTTAGTTCTGCTGCTATAGGCTTAGATAGCAGCAGAACTAAGTGCGAGAGACTTTCACCTTTCATTTGTTCCTCTCTTCCTATCAACCTCTTTGTTCATGTTCCATAAATGCCTGTTGCTAAGTCAGCATGCTGGGCATCATGATTTTATTTTGATGGGTTTCTTTGCAAGCTTTCCCTGTGCGCTGTGAGGGTCCAAGCGCAAAGGTAAACATATGCTGTGTAGACTGTGAACCCCTAAAACAGACATTTAATTTATATTTGGCTGTATAAATAAATGTGACATCTAAAGCCCAATAAACTGTAGTTACAAGCCGTTATGCAAGTGCAATATACAGTATATATGTGTGTGTGTGTGTGTGTGTGTGTGTGTGTGTGTGTGTGTGTGTGTGTGTGGTGTGTGTGTGTGTGTGTGTGTGTGTGTTGTGTGTGTGTGTGTGTGTGTGTGTGTGTGTGTGTGTGTGTGTGTGTGTGTGTGTGTGGGTTACCTTTATCTGACTGTCCTCTTGTCTAAATGAAGCCCTTGCCATCTGGTCCAGCGACAATATTTCCCAGATCACCGACATGCTGCGCGACAACGACAGACATTGAATAAATAACACAAGGAGTACACAGCATGTGGCGCCAGGGAACACTGCGGCAAACTCGTAGCTCTGTCACACATTTAATAGACAATTTAACACTGAACTGCTCACAAGGGCTCCTGTGGGAAATATTTGGCGAGTATCACATCATTTATTCTGCTTGTGTTGACATTTTATTGAATCCCAGGAGTGATTTTATCAGAATTTATGGAGAAGAAGACCAATTCTTAACTTACTTCTTTTATAAATGTTCTGATAGAAAATGATCTACACAGCATGGGGCAAGTACAACAAAAATGAACATGCAGGAAGTTATTTTTATAGAGTTATAAGATAAATATATGGATGTACCCTTTCAGAATCCCCTGGACTGCCGTGTTGTCTTCCAAAGGGGTTATAGTGCTCTCCACAACTATAAAAACAGAAATGCATTATATATAATTAAATATAAGTTAACAAAACTTATCTGCAGTGCAATTTCACGTGTGCTTTAGCGGTCAATGTCTCGATTCCTGTCGATTGTCCATCACTAACAATGACAAGACACTTCAAAATGGATCATTCTTCAAATCTGTATTTTAGCCACACAAAAAAAACTCCAACAAAAACTATAAAACTTGAGTTAGTTGTAGTGTTTGTGTTCTTGTGTGACTACGGTTCTTCAGAGGGTTATTCTGGACACACTAAAGTCACATAAAAAACGAACCAATCCAGACAGCTGTATATGGTAATTCCCGTGTTGTGTGAGGTAAAATGACTGTTGTTTTCTCAATGGAGTCTGGTGGCTATAGAGAGAGCACAGATAACAACTTCAGTTTCTCGTTGGAAAGGGCTGTGTTGGGGAGATAAGGCAGGGACACAGGAAAAAGAAATGTCTACCATCAGAGGGTCGATATCCCAAGATAGTCAATATGTTGGAAGTGGCAATATACTTAACCCCAAATCACTTCTGTAGCAATGTCTACGGTAAGTGTGTGTAAGTCCCTTTGGATTACCATATAATGTAGAGTAAAATAATATTTTAAATATATAGGTAACATTAACTCATACATTTTTATTAAAACGTCTAAAATGTGTTTTTTGCTGCCTCTGTCCACAGTCGCTCATTGCTTTGCTTCCTCTCTCTAACTCCTGTCTGCTTCTCCAAAATGGGGGCGTATGTGTTACACTGACTACAGATAAGTACCTCATACAGTGCCACTCTAAAACACTCACACTATCCCCTTTAACCGGAGCAGCCTGTTCACCCGCTCCCTGTTACCTGAGGCAGTCCTGGGTCAGGTCCCCCAGGGTGTGGACGTGGAGGCCGTGGGGTCCGGGCTCCAGCCCATCAATGGTCCCATCGATCAGGCACCGCTGCTCCGACAGCTGCAGGAAGCGCACCACTCCCTGGATCTTCCCCCCGCCCGCCAGCATGGCCACCGCTGAACCCAGGTCTGTCAGAAACACACAGACGTAATGAACAATTTGCACGATTAAAAATCAAATTTTAAACTTAGCAATTGTAATAAACATGTTATATATTGTGGTACAACGAGCACATTTTGACTTTGACTTCCTATATTCGTTATAAATGTCTTTATTTTATTTGATCTTTGATTGCACTTTTTACTTCTTGTGTTTATATAAATGTTTTCAATTCTATATATTTTTTTAATGATCTTTTATTGGACATTTCACCTGTAATGTACTTAAGGCTCCCTGTGGGTTTTAGAGACCCAGACTGAGGGATTTTGGCTATATTCAATCTTTATTTCAGACTGAAGGTCCATATCACATACAAAAAGACAAGACACACATCAATAAATAAGATAAAAAGCTAAACACAAAACAGATCAAAACAAACAGATAAAAAACATCAAATCAGTCCAATCACAGCCAGCCACACATGCTCACTGTCTGTATAGGCTACTGCGCCAATGTCTCCAAATCATGGAAGAGAACAGAGTAGAACTCTTCACAGGGTTAATTAAAATCGAGATAACATGATTGTCAGAGTCTTCTAGGTGACACATGAATTTGTACATTAACTTTCTTAAAAGGGCTTGACAGGTAGGCACCCCTGAGTTAACAAACAGCTGGCTGGCACTGCCATCTTGGTACCCTCAGCAGCAACCGTAAAGCATCATTGTATGCAACTTTTAGTTTGTGTATGCTTCTAGCCTTGTAGTTACTCCACAGGTGAGCCTTGTAGTTACTCCACAGGTGAGCTGTGTACAATGCACAGAAAGCTTTAATGGATGTCTTTGATGTCTTTGTGATCTGTGAGATCATCAGAGATATAATGACCAAGGTACTTCATCTCACTGCACACAAGAAGTATGTTGCTACTGAGAATAAAATGAGGAAATACAGCCTTTTTAACCTCTTTACTTCGCACAATCATGATGCTACTCTTCTTGGCGTTATACTTCATATTAAAATCAATGCCATACTGGGAACAAGTCCTCAGAAGCTGTTGTAAGCCAGCACTGCATGGGAGAAGATGATTAAATTATCAGCATAAAACACAGATGAAAACAATGCTGGTTTTAGTTTGTTAGACCTCAAAGATGCACACAATGGGTTTTGGTGAGACCAAACTAAAGTACTGTGTTTCTCAGGAAGAAATCCCTCCGGATTATAAAAGACCCCCATCACCCCAGCCACAAACTGTCCTGCCTGCTGCCGTCTGGCAGGCGGTACCGCAGCATCCGGACTAAAACCACCAGACTCAGAGACAGTTTCATACCACAGGCAATAAGACTGCTAAACACCTGAACTGTTGAAACAACATCCATAACATTCATCTGCTACTTAGTAATTATTTATCTAATATATCATTCCAATAACTTGCACGTAGACTCTTATTGCACTATTGCACCTTTTTAAACTATTTTTCTTTTTGTATTTACCATTTACTTGCACTATATTTGTCTGTTTATCTGTGTTATTGTGTTGCACTGATGGAGAAGCCTGTGACCTAAGATTTTCATCAGCATAACTTCACTGTAGCTATGTTTGTATGAGAAAATAAAGAACCTTGAACCTTGAACATACATCCTGACACACACACACTTTTATGTTTATGTTTATGTATAGGGTTTGACTTTTTTCATCTACAATTGATTAAGAATTGATGAAATTCATCATGCCAAATCCAAGCAGTTTTTTGGAACATTTACAACACATGTATTGTACTGTATAAAGGTATGGCGGTTTGATTCCCAGCCGTACTCCTGTCCAGCAGTTTCTCACCTTGCTCTGATCCTCCCATGCCTTTCAGCACGGCTCTGCGTCCGGTGCTCTCTATCAGAGCCTGCACCTCTGCAGTGGTGAGAGTGGAATCCACCAACACCTCCTCCTTACCCACATCCACACTGACAGACGTCACTCCTGCAAACACAATCATAGCAGTGACACATTGTCCTCTGATATATATATAACATATCAAAAGACAGCGATATTACAAAATCTATATAAATATTAAAGAGAATAGTCCAAGCCACTCATCAAGCAACATGACAAACACTATCTGAAATGTGAGGCTGCTTTTCGGCCTTATGCGGAATAACATAAACTCTTATGAGTAGTTTGTCTTCCTGTCGGTTGCACTGAAGTCAACATTGGATTTCTGGGGAAAAGATCTAAAACATTTGTTAAAGTTAAAAAGGTGTTATGCTGATTTCCAGGATTATTTCCCTAGCTGCTCAAGCCGCTCTACACCATAATCCATCCATCTTCTCCCGCTTATCCGTGGTCGTGTCGCGGAGGTAGCAGTTCCAGCAGAGAGCCCCAAACGTTCCTGTCCCTGGCCACATCAACCAGCTCTGACTGGGGGATCCCAAGGTGCTCCCAGGCCAGCGAAGAGATATAACCCCTCCACCTGGTCCTACACCATAAACCCAAGTGGATATTCATTCATAAAATAAGAAACATTACTGTGCATGTGTCTTGCATTTAATACTTGCCTGTAGACATATGGCATCTCCAGCTGATTTGCTGTGCACAAAATGTGTCTACGTAACACAAGTTTGGGATTCAATTAGGATTACAACATGTGAAGTGTAACAATTGAAAGTTATCACTGACTATGACTTGTGCCAAGTTACACAGTTCTTTTGAGGTAACTTCCTATGAACGTGTTAGGGACTTGTAAAGGTGGAACATGTTACTTTTAGATTTAGGCGCCAGTGTAAAGCTCTTTACTTGTAAGAAAGGGTTCTATATAGAGAATTGTGCTTTGCTGAGTAATAAGACATGCTACACTTTGCACTGGAAGCATGAATAAAGTCCAACAGCCATAAACTAGTGACAGATAAAAGCTGTCTGACATGCTTTGTTATGGTCATTATTTGTACTATTTCAGTTTCAAGGAGCTGTCAGTTCCAGATGACTAAGAGCAGTTACTGTACAAAGAGCTGTTTCAGAGGCTGTAAACATGCATTACGTAGACCTTTGAATGCTTTGATACCTGGTTTTCCCTCCAGAGCAGCTCTGACTTTAACTGCGCAGCTCTCACATGTCATCTGCACTGCAAACTCCAGCTGAGGAAGAAACATAATAATGAAACACCTGTTATACACCTAATAATATAAGGATAATGTACAATCCGTGACAGCAGTGTAGACATAGCTCGTTATATAAAACAGCAGTTTCAGCAGTTAGAACACGCAACTGCAGCTGAATAAGGCATGTTTTTGTCTCGAATGTATTATTTTTACGGGTATTTTATTGTAATACAGCCTTAAAATGTGATTAAGAATTGCAGTCTAACCTTGGTTGGCCCCACAGAGTCCATTTTGGCACTGCACGTCGCTGCTTGGGCAATGCAAACCGAATTAAATAGTAAACTTCCCACTTTTCTCGAAACGGAAGCGAACCAGCTGTAGCTGCTGACGGGCGCCGCCATATTGGTGAGGTCACGTTGACGTCACAGCACGTTACCGCCGCCACGCGCCCATTACATGCAACCGCAGCTACAACCATCAGTTTTGACTTTTGTAGAAGAATAATGACTTTCTCATGTTCTTATTCCCTATATACAATGATATGGATAACTTCTCATATGATGTCACAGCATATTTTGTTTTTCATATAATAATATCAATATTGTCATATCGTGCATTTTTTGAGAACTTGTAATATTTAAATTAAACAGAAAGGTATGTGAACAATTTAGTAAATAACATGTCTTAAAAATCATAGCACAAGGCCATAGTTGAAATATTTCTGCTTATGTATTCCACCGACGTTTCAAATTTCGGAAAGATTGCTTTTATGCAACCGTGAAACAAAAAGTAATCAATGGCTGCCTTTAGATTGTGTCAGTAAAAAAATGAAAATCAGTTATGTAAGCTAATAAAAGGGCCAAATAATGCAAAGTAGACAATGAGACAAACTGCAAGGACAAACAGCATAGGCCATCGGTTTTTCAGAAGATTGTAGCGTATGGAAAAACCACCATGAAGGTTGCGAGCAGTAAAAGTGATTGCTTGCCTCAGTGTGTGCTGGCCTCCAATTCAATTTCATAATGTGTATAGATTATTGTTACAAAGTCGTTCTGCAGATTAGAGCCCTAAACTGATGACCATTGTGTGTGTGTGTGTGTGTGTGTGTGTGTGTGTGTGTGTGTGTGTGTGTGTGTGTGTGTGTGTGTGTGTGTGTGTATACATACATCCCTATCATATCTCTTTTCATCTTCTTTGAAAGCTGAGCTAAGCCACAGGAGTTAAAGCAGCAGATGACCGTGATGTGGCGGAAAAAATCTGGGTCGCAAGTCTAAAATAAAAGCTCCTAGATCGTCAACTCAATTTGGGATGATGAGTTTTTAGAGAGTGACATACATCTGCGTTGTGCATGTGGGTGTTGATCCAGAAACGAGTCCTCCTTCATCACGTCAAAACACACACCAAGAGGCCGATGTTTTACACAGAAGAAAAGCCGAGTGGCAGCTCAGCCAGAACACAGCTCCTTCTTTGTGTGGCGGCTCATTGGCTTTGACCTTTGACCCCTTGCTCAGTAATATGACCATAGGCTTTAAGAGAGCCTGATCCGGTGAGCACCGACTCAAAACACTACCTTGTGTGTGTGTGTGTATTGAGCTTTCACACACATTGTCCATGGCAGCGCTTAATTTATTCCGTACATGGGAAACTGTCGAAAACCTTTGCCCTTATGTTGATCCTCCCCTCCGTTCAAAGGCGTGGAGGGAGAGTGCGGTGACACCTGAGTCCAGGGGAGGGGGATTTCATTAACACACACACATATGTACGTACAGAAACACACACACACACACACACACACACACACACACACACACACACACACACACACACACACACACACACACACACACACACACACACACACACACACACACACACACACACACACACAGGAGATAACACAGAACTGGAAAGCAGAGTGAAACCTAATCAGTACAAATTCAGAGGGAGGAGAGAAAGGAGGAAGAGAGGAGAAAGTAGGGATGGAGGGAAATGAGGAAGCAAAAGAGATTGACAAAGAGGTGTGTGTGTGTGTGTGTGTGTGTGTGTGTGTGTGTGTGTGTGTGTGTGTGTGTGTGTGTGTATGTGTGTGTGTGTGTGTGTGTGTGTGTGTGTGTGTGGTGTGTGTGTGTGTGTGTGTGTGTGTGTGTGTGTGTGTGTGTGTGTCTGTGTGTATAACAGTGCTGACAGGAAGTGTTGACAGCCCTGTTTGGAACAGTAGAGGTTTTATCTGTACTAAATGAGACACTATCCCCATCCTCCTGCCCCCCTCCACCCCATTAGCACTGACCCAGAGTCTGTTTCCTTATTATAAACTTCAAGAAGGTGAAGCGGCTCTTGTTTCAGCGACCGATTAAGCAAAGGCAAGCAGATCGTTATTTTTAGCACGGGGAAGATACCAAATTCTTTACACTGAAGCAAAAAGGGCTGAAGTGTATACCCAACAAAAACACAGAGCTGATGAAATATTCATGAGAAAGGGAAGGTTTTTTGTCAAATGCTTTCAAGACCAAGTTAAAAAAGCTAAAGGACAATAACACAGACGATTAATGAAGCCTCTCCCTAAATTATTGGTCCATTTCTATTGTGCATAAAAGTCTCATGTACAGGCTACAATATATCATGTTGAGCGACTCCAAATATCACCCGGTAGGATTGGCTAAGGTTTTTATAATCAATTAATTCAGTTAATTATCAGATGACTATGGTTATTTTCAGGTTCACATTTGTATTTTGTGCAGTGACATGTCTCCATGCTTTAATGTTCAAAACGTTTTTTATTTTTCTCATACTGCCTGTGCTGCAGCACCTCTTTTCACCCTCTGTCTGAAACCAGAGCCCAGTCTGCTCTGATTGGTTACCTGACCGGCTCTGTTGTGATTGGGCAACCACTTAGAGATGTCACGTACAATGTGTGGGTACGCTAGCCAATAGAAGCGCAAGTGTTACGTTGTGATGTCATTATGTTAAGGAAGTAAACAAAGGAGTCCAATGGAGGCATTTCAGGCAGGGGGGAGTGTGTGGGAGATAAACTCTGGGAACAATTTGAAATTGTAGCCTGTGCAGACCATTTAAATGCACAAAAACCTATATAATACACTACAGGAAAGAGAAAAGTCTCCAAAAAAGCCCGTGTGAGGTAGGCAGAATGTTTGGCGTCAATGGGCGGAATTTTGACAGTAACCTGTTAACATATTGTAATTTAAGTCGTGTGAGAGAAAACCAGACTTCTCAGGACAGAGGAGGGAGAGAGGAGAGCTGCAGGATTACGGCTGTATTCTGAAATTGTTGGCAGATTTTCTTCTTTTTTTTTTCAGAAATCTGCTAAACCCAGCTTTAAAGAGTATTGGATAAGCAGGTCGGAGAAATAAGCCATGTTGCGCTTTGTGGACTTTTTCAATCATAAAACTTCATTCATAACCCTAATCCTTCCAATTCCAAGTAGCTACATACATGTATAGTCCAGCAGATATGTGAAATAATTGTGCTTTTGATGATAAAAACATGAACTTTGGCACACTGTTAGAGAGCATGCCCTGAGGACGATTTTTGGCTATGGGCCATCTCGTATTTTTGAAAATGGCCGCCATTGGTTGTTATTTTACCAGTAGTTTAGGATCTTTAGACCACTTAGGATCTCGACATGGTGGCTAATCCTAAATTTTCAAGGATGAGGAATGCAGTGGTACTATTTACAACATGCTAGAATGTAGCTAATTCCATGTATCTGGTATTCAGGGAACAAAATACATTTTTTTTTTAATGTTGAAGTGAAATGCCTCAATCTGGTGCACTTTGAGGAAAAAAAGAATTTATGGATACAGCTCTCAACACACTGAAAGGGAGCTGTATACTTTTCAATAATCCAAACATCTTTAGAATATGATCAAAACCAATAACAAATCATTTAAACTTGTTTATTCTTATCTTATGTTACCTAGTTAGCATTCTTTCTTTTTATTTATGCATATTTTACCAATCACTCCTCTTTTAAACTTTTGAGGCTTCAGAGGCTGTGTGCTGCTCCGTGGCGATGACGGCTTGCGTTAAAAAAGTGGAGCACGCGCCGGAACCTCGCATTGGCGAAACTGTTTGCGCTTCGGGTGAGGCTCCCTCTCCAAGATGAGGCCCCACCCAGTCTGCGTGATCTGCGTGTGAGGAGGGGCGGGCCTGCTTCCACCCCTCTTCCACATCATCAAATGTCATCCATGTATCCCACGCCGTCTTCTTGCCCCTGCCACCAAAATATGACACAGTGTCTGACACAGTCACTTAAAAAATAAATGAACAGTCTATAATTTTAATGGTAGGTTTATTTTATCAGTGAGACTAAGAATATCAAAAATAAAATCCAGACATTTAAATTATATAGAAGATACAAATTGATATGCATTTAATTGTGGGAAACAAGTATTTGATCCCCTTGCAAAACATGTTTTATATTATGTATTTATATATTATATTATGCATATTATGTTAATATAACAGCGAACTAAGGGGACCTTTTTTTCTCAATTTATATTTGCAAGGTCTTTAATAATTAAAAAGTTATGAGCCTCATCCAACAAATAAAAACTGTTGTTGTTCGGAGATTTGTCAAATTCATAAAAAATCATGACAAAAGAAAAAAGAAATTCAAATATTCCAAGTACTTTTCGTTGCTGAAGCCTGAAACGTTGCTGAAGGCGGAAAAGTTAAGCAACAGAAATATTTATGAACGCAAAGTGTGCACTGATGTTCAACCTGCACCACAACCCCACAAGTGCAAAGTGTTTATAGCTGGCTGAACCCAAAGGGAATCAAACCATTTACCGGTGACAGCATCCACAACTTCATGACACTGAATAATGCAGAGGGGGTGGGGGGCTGTTAGTGGTGCTAGGGACCCCTTAGAGGTCAGAGTAATGTCACGGCCCAGCCAGAGCACTCTCCATGTCTGCTGATTGCACCCTGACAACTCGAATGGAAGATGAAGCCAAGCGTGTCCGGGGGACGGCGTCTAACAGCGGAGACCCCTCCCCCCTCGCCTTCTGTAGGGATCAAGGGGGCCATGTTTGTAAAAAATGTGACTGTCCTGGTTTCACTTCTTTTCAGAATTTAAGAGACAAAATGTAGAAGACAGCGCTGTAGCATTCACTTACTGGAAGAAAAGGGATGAAGTGTTTTTGGCTCTTGTTGCACTGAGATGTAGGACAAGGGGGTTTGAAAAAGCTTTTAAATCAAAGTGAATACAAGCTGTGAGCAAGAAAAAAAGATCACAAAATACACAGAAATGATGAAACTACACTTCAGAATAAGACACATAAATCCCAAAAATCATTGAACGAGGTTTCCATAAGTCAACATACTTGTACACTTTTCTTTGTGTCATATTTATTTACTTGAAAACGAATTTAATAAAAGTTATGATAGGAGAGTTATCATTGTGAAACTGTAACTATTACAATACTGGTTTAAAGCACAGCAAGTGACTATAAAACAAATTCCAGTCCAAGTTTTGCAATTAAATCGATCACCGGCCAGGAAAAAAGCAGGAGAGGAAGCAAACAAATCCAATCAATCCAAAAAATAGCCACTTTGAATATAGGCCATTCAGCATTTATGGTGTCACTCATTATTGCTGACCCACAAACAAGCTAAAAAACAATGAATTATAATGCCACTAGGGTGTTTAACAAGCCGTGGATAAACTCTACCGCTCATCACACGAGGATCAATACAAGGAAGAGGCAGTGTCGGCTTATCAAAGTGTCCTCTTCCTCTCTGGAATAATATATAGGATGCAATATGCTGAAGTGTGGCTACAAAACATATACCTCATTTAATCATTACACCCCAGAGTCCAGATCATTACTTAAACAACCTGCCTGTCATGGCCCGGAAAGATATGTGGGCCTCTATGGAAAAACATTGAGCAATTAAAGCGGGAAACATCAGAAGAGTAGGATTTAATAGGAGTGAAAAAGCTAGACAGCAGAAAAAGGAAACTTGTCTAAATGGTCTTTTAACTAGGATACTCATTATAAGACTCTACTTGAGCTGTGTAAGAAGACTATGATGATAAAAGCACAATAAATTATTAAAAAACTTCCGCTGAGCAGCAAAAACACACAATGACTCATTGTAGGAATGATAAGCAGGAAGACCTACAAAAAGGGACATTTATATAATGGATTTTTCCATACGGAAGTAGTTTTGAAGAAGTAGCCAACAAATTTAATCTTCTTTTAATTATATTTTTGACTTTTTTAGATAGTCTGCAGTAAAGGGCTGTATGACAAATAATATGCATCAAAGTCTTCACCCCGGCTTGGATAAGGGAATAGTCCCTTAACCCCCTAAACCAGGGGTTTTCAAAGTGTGGGTAGGTGAGCCTCCCCTCAGAGAACATAAGAACAGCCGCGCCCCCCCCTCCCAATTATTATTGCTATTATTATTATTATTATTATTATTGTTGTTGTTGCTATAATGCAGGGGTATTCAATTGCATTTCAAAGAGGTCCAGTAAGAGAACATGTAATTAAATGCTCTGTTTTCGCTGTCTACCTTCCGCCATTTGAAATTACTCCGACTGTTTCTCACCTCTTGTCTCGTCTCTGTGTGTGTGTGTTTGAATCTATCGTGCTGACTGCACCGATTTGATTGGCTGAGTAGCGTCACCTCCTTAAAACATTAAACAATAACTTTTTTAAACCTTTTTATTTGTATATTTTAAACATACTGTATAAAACTCCCCCACTACTTGGACTATTCCTTGCACCCCTCTAGAATAAGCCCGAATGGTCTCAACCATATTGCATCAGTAACGTGCCCTTGTTATTATAACAAGATCGCAAGGACACTGGTAGCGATCATAAAATTGAGTGTTGTTCAGTTTGTGTGTTGTGGAACATGCGTGTCCGTGCATGAAAATATACCACACACCCAATTACAATTGCATGTTCAATTCACTACCCTGGAAGTTAATACAGTTGTTAAATTTGGAACAGCCTGTGGACAGCCGTTCTTCCTTGCATGTCAGTCGCCGACACCTTCTTACAGAGGACAGGCACATCTAGCTGCAGCACGACCCGTATATTTCCGCACTCCGTGTTCTCAAGACCTATTTTTTTTAACATTTTCAACGTGGTGGATAAATCCTTATATGCTCCCGGTAACACACTGAACGTCAACTTTGCCTCCTTATTACACTCACCCCTACTTTAGTGGGAACAATGAGTCTGCGTCTTTGATGCACACTGGAATAAACGCAGACCATACTCTGGCTGCAGCCTTGACCGGTACTTGCTTTTGATCAAAGTCAATGCGGAAAACCTGCACTAGCACAGGTAGGTGGAGGTGAAGGGAATGAGCACTTTTACAGCCTTTTTGGCGAGGTGGGGTAACTCGGTCTCCACAGACAGCCACAAGTGGGCAAGTGTCACTTTACTCGTCTTTTTCTCATTCTTTTGTGTCTCACGCTGCGCCTCCCGTGAAGCTCTCTGGCGCCCCCCAGGGGAGGCGCGCCTCACACTTTGAAAACCGCTGCCCTAAACCACCAGGTAACTCTTACAAGAGCCCATTAAAGGGGCACTCCAGAAAATAAGCATTGCATTTCCATAAAGTAGGAGGACTCACAAGAGCCATCTTTTTCTATTCGAATCTCAGCAGGAAAGATAACGTGAAATTCTGTCCCAAGCATTGAACAAGCTCCACGTGATCCTACATGTCCCATAATGCAACTAAAAGCATCTTAAAGGGTCACGAAGGGTTTTATCTTCTCGTCATCAGATCAGAATGAGTTTGCATGTGTTGTGCTTGAGGGCACTTACAAACCTTTTGAATGACTTGTTGCTTTTCACAGGTGGACGAGTACTTCCAATGATAAGTAAGCTAATCTTTAGCATCTTTTGTCCCTTGATAACAACCCTTCACACCTCCTCCACTGCTCATTTTAGCTATTACCATCATACAGTTGCTTCAGGACACCTCATCCCGAATACATCTCTTAGAAATACTCTTTCTTTCACACTGCAATACGCATTTAAAGTCCCTTACACACCAAGCCAATTTCGGCTGTCGCCCTACTCAGATTGGTGTGTCTTGGGGTTTTTCTCAATGTCAAGGAAGGATGCTCCAGAGCCACTATTTCAAGGATGCTACGTCATCGAGTTCCGCCGAAGGACTGTTCCAATGTCCAGGCTCCTTGTCCAGGCTCCCATTATTCGGAGATGAAAACAAATAAAAAATGTGCATCAATCAACAATCAATCACCCGCGGTCTGGGGCTCCACACAAGAACTCGCCCCGTGGGGTATTGATGATCATGAGAAAGGTGAGGTATCAGCCAAGAACTACACGTGAGGAACTTGTTAATGATTTCAAGGCAACTGGGACCACAGTCACCAAGAAAACTATTGGTAAAACACACCACCATAATGGATCAAATCCTGCAGCGCCTGAAGGCCCCATGCTCAAGAAGGCTCATGAAAGGCCACCATCATTGTCACAAATGGGCAAACTGAGAACTGGTACCAAGTCAGATTGGTGGGCTGTTTGGAGGACCTGATTTCTTTACAAGAGAATGCATCTCACCGCACAGTACAGGTCATCATCCTTGATGGGGCTGCTCTTGTGAACATGCTACGACCTGGTGCTGCTAAGACGTTTTTTGATTCGGTGCAAGTGTCCTCACCATACTGACATGCTCTCAGCTGGAGCATGTCAGCAGAGTCGATGTCGTGTGGGATGAATATTTCCCCGAAGGTCTGAAGGCTGAAACACGCAGCAAGAGAGGGAAGGGAGTTCATAGATACGTTGAGCCATCCAGTGTCATTCCTGGAAACTGGCCAGAGTTTCTGCTCATTGAAGACAAGAAGGCTTAACTGTTCTCCTTCCTGGCAACCAGTGTGAAAGCCTTCAACACTAGCAAACAAATAATCAGTATTTGCATCATGCACACATGAGGAGGATAACCACGTCCTACTGCACCTAGGAGATGCTGTGAAGGAAGGGTATAGCAAGGTATCAATACGCACAGTTGACACGGATGTGGTACTACTGGCGGTCACAGCAGCCCAATCCCTCAACATCACTGAGCTGTGGGTTGCCTTTGGAGCTGGGAGTTTTTGGCATTTAGCAGCTCATGAGATGGCGAGATCAATAGGTCAAGGTCGATGCATAGCTTTACCAATGTTCCATGCATTTACTGGATGTGACACTGTCATCTTTTGATGGCAGGGGCAAGAAGACGGCGTGGGATACATGGATGATGTTTGATGATGTGGAAGAGGGGTGGAAGCAGGCCCGCCCCTCCCTACACACAGATCACGCAGACTGGGTGGGGCCTCGCCTCGCGAAGGGGGCTTCACCTCGCGAAGGGGGCCTCACCTCGCGAAGAGGGCCTCATCTTGCGGAGGGGGCTTCAACCTCGCGAAGGGGGCCTCATCTCGCGGAGGGGGCCTCACCTCGCGAAGGGGGCTTCACCTCGCGGAGGGGGCCTCGTCTCGCGAAGGGGGCCTCATCTTGCGGAGGGGGCTTCAACCTCGCGAAGGAGGCCTCACCTCGCGGAGGGGGCCTCACCTCGCAGAGGGGGCTTCACCTCGCGAAAGGGGCCTCACCTCGCGAAGGGGGCCTCATCTTGCGGAGGGGGCTTCAACCTCGCGAAGGGGGCCTCATCTCGCGGAGAGGGCCTCACCTCGCGAAGGGGGCTTCACCTCGCGGAGGGGGCCTCACCTCGCGAAGGGGGCCTCATCTTGCGGAGGGGGCTTCAACCTCACGAAGGGGGCCTCATCTCGCGGAGGGGGCCTCACCTCGCGAAGGGGGCCTCACCTCGCGGAGGGGGCCTCACCTCGCGGAGCGGGCCTCACCTCGCGAAGGTGGCCTCATCTTGCGGAGGGGGCTTCAACCTCGCGAAGGGGGCCTCATCTCGCGGAGGGGGCCTCACCTCGCGAAGGGGGCCTCACCTCACGGAGGGGGCCTCACCTCGCAAAGGGGGCCTCATCTCGCGGAGGGGGCCTCACCTCGCGAAGGGGGCCTAACCTCGCGGAGGGGGCCTCATCTCGCGGAGGGGGCCTCACCTCGCGGAGGGGGCCTCACCTCGCGGAGGGGGCCTCACCTCGTGAAGGGGGCCTCATCCGAAGCACAAATGCGGCGCACCTTTATGCGCTTATGCGGCGTTATTACTATAAGCACGCCACAGTTTGGCCGCTGCGAGACTCCGGCGTATGCTCTCTGAATACCAGATACTGGTATGGTGGGTATATGGTAGCACCCCTAGCCTGCGACCCCATTTACTGTCCTCAGCCTACTTTTGGTTTGGTTTCTTGTTTAATATACACAGATTTTTAACTGAATATTTGTCTTCTAACTCACCATTTTATCTTACAGCAACCATTCCCTGATTTTCCAAAATGTTTAGCTTACTTTTAATAGACACTTATTTATATTGGAAACCTGTCTCTGCCCGTCAGTTAACCCAGGGGTTCCCAAACTTTTCAGCCCACGACCCCCAAAATAATAGTGGCAGAGACTGGTAACCCCCAGTCGACGGGGGGGGGGGGGGGGGGGGGGGGGGGTCCTGTGTCCTGATTACTTGTGAAATCAAGGGTTTTGGTCAGAGGTAAAGCGTTGCCTTGTGTACATTTCCTTTGGTGCAAGTCCCCAGGTGGAGTTGTCCTTTTTCTCCTTTTTTAAACATCTAATGTAGTATAAATATACACCAACCTGCCACACGAAAAACGCCTATTGTGTTTTTATGCTACATATCATACTAGGCTATACAATCGATGATGCATAGCTAAAGCTAACTAGCTGGCTGTTGTGTATTGAGAGACCAATATGATCTGGCAAAGTTAGACCTAGATGGTCTTTTAACTAGGATACTCATGAGACTCTACATGAGCTGTGTGAGAAGACTACGATGATAAAAGTACAATAAATTATTTTAAAAACTTGTGCTGAGCAGCAATCACACACAATGACTCACTGCAGGAATCATTAACAGAAAGACGAACAAAAAGGACATTTATACGTTGTTGCTGTACATTTATAATGGATTTTTCTGTACGGCATTAGTTTTCGCACAAGTGAAACTGGGTGTTGGCATAAAGAAGCACCCAACAAAGAGAACCATTTTAAATATGTTTGCCACTTATTAGATAGTCTGCAGTATGGGATATATAAGAAATAATATGCAACACAATCTTCGCCCTGGCTTGGATAAGGACAGCTGCGATGGTACCTTGAACTCCTAAACCATGGTAACTCCTACAAGAGAGCATTCCAGGGGCACTCCAGAAAATGTGCATTGCATTTCCAAAGGTTAGCTAGTTTAGACTGTTGCACTGTTAGACTTATTATAGTAAGGCTATATTGTTGTGCCAAAACGCAACGACTTGAAAACAGTATCAAGCTAAAATTAGGAAGCCCACTGAAGTTACTCAATGTCTCTAGGCATAGAAAAAGAAAGTGTGTGTGTATGGGTGCAATGAGTCTGTGTGTCTGTGCGTAGTAACGGATGTAAAGGCTTAGATCTACAACAGTATCCTCAGTAATAACAACATTCCCTGTTAGGAAAAAGCGTTAGAATAATGCATGAGGGGGCCCCATTCCTAGCTTTGCCTGGAGCCCCCTAATCACTAAATATGCCCCTGGCATTGCTCTACATTTACATACCAGTCAGCACTCAAGTTCCAGTTCAGATTCAAATGAACTGCATTTGCATGACAGATGCTTTTACATAGAAGCTCAATACAGCAGCAGGATGCATAGCGTACAGTAAAGAACATGGGAAACAGTTAGCATTACTGCTTTCAAATTGAAGGAAGCTTTATTTGCATGACAACCAAACAGCATTGCCAAAGCATGTTGTGTTGTAAAACAGTAAAAACTATGATTAAATGTTTGGTCTCCATCTATACTTTTCCTGTAACAATGTAAATGTCTGTGGGACGAATTAAGGAATTCTGAGCATAATCCACTGCTAGCTAGCACTTTATGGTTTCCTAACAGGTTTGATATTTTGTAACGTGGTAATATTTAGGGTGTCCCCTTTTGGGGGGAAATGTTTAGTTTGGACTGGCTGTAGTTGTGTGCATTAGCCTATGTCAGGAAAAAGCACCTCTGTTTCCACTTTTCTCTCCCTATGAGTCATTATTGGATTACAGTGAGTCACTCCAGGCAAATGTTATAGACAGTGTGTGAGGAGCAAGATACGGTCCATGTGCGTGAATGTGAGAGAGAGAGAGGGAGAGAGAGAGAGAGAGAGAGAGAGAGAGAGAGAGAGAGAGAGAGAGAGAGAGAGAGGAGGGAGAGAGGGAGAGAGAGAGGACCATATGTGCTAGCCCGCATAATAGGGGGAGAGAGAGGGGGGACAACAGTCTCCCGTTTTGTTGAACGAGGAGATGACAGACAGCGGATCTGCTGCCTCACTGACTGCGACACCTGAACCACCGGCGACTCCAAACACATGAAGAAGAGCCAAGAGTAAGCGAAGAAGAGGAAGAGGAACGGAGGTTTCCCCTTAAAAAAAGAGGGAAGAATTAGAAGCAGAGGAACCGAAGAAGGAGAGGAGAGCGGGGGCATCGGCAGCAGGCTGGCCGGGACACTGAGCTCTTCAGCGTGGAAGAAATCACCGCCACGACCGTCACAGCTCATCACAGCTCCGGGATGACAAAGGTGGGTGACGGCGTGTTCCCATTGTGTTACATCAGCATCGCTGTCCTACATGGAGCTTTTAATCCCTTAATTTAGAGGAAAGAAGGAAAAAACTGAGACCGGTTTAGAGCATTTTTGTAGATGTTTATGTGTGTTTCATAAAAGCGGTTTTATGCACGTCTTCAGGAAGATGCGTTCACTGCTCCGCCGCGACATGTGTGCCATTTGGAGATGCGCGGCGGAGTGATTTCCTTCACCCAAATATTAATCTGATCTGCCCCACATTTTACAGTGTGAGGATATTTGTTTGTATTTAATGTGTATGTGCTGTTACAAGAGTCGTGTGTGTGTTGAGGATGAGGAGAGAGAAGGAGGAGGGGGTAGTGTTTACCGGGATCGTCTCTTTGAGCGCCTGGGGCTTGTCTGGATGATTGATTTCTCCTGTTCAATCAGATTATGATTGTGTGTGTACACCTATGTCGGGAAATTAATTAAACTGCACGTGAAGATTAACCGCACAAGATTATCATGAGAGAGAGGGGGACACAATTAATGATCCAACTATTTATATATTTATTGGATGGAGTGTCCCCAATTGTTGCATCGGTTCAATAGTTTCCATAAAGCACATCTGATTCCTCTCCATTGGTTGGTTTAGGTGCAGATTGGATGAAGTCGTTTCCATTAACCCTCTTTGGTGTTACAATATATTGATTGTGTGGCATTCAGGTTTTTATTTGCAGCATATTGCAGGTTGAATGAAGCAGTAGTATATAGTCATTGATGGTGAATGCTACAAACCAGTGTAAGGAGAATCATCACTGTGATTAAGCTTGTTTGATCAAATCAGCATTAAGATGAATTAATAAGGCAGAGCATCATGGACATCAATTCTTATTTAATTCCTTTTTTTTTTGTTCAGTCCTGCGTATTAAGTCTTCTTTTTCAATCACAAAGCTATGTGTTACTCTGGTTATTACCTGGAAAGCGGGATACAGTAATGTTTCTTGTCTGTGTTTGGTTTGGGAAGCACTTTTAGTTACGTTTGTGTTTGAAAGGGGCATTATAAATAAAGTTAGATTTGATGGTCAATCAAGCCATGTCAGTTTTATGTATGTAGCATAACGTCCTAAAGACATTTGTGTCCAGCATATCCTTCCGTTTTGGTAACGAGAAACAAAATGTAATTTGTCATAAAACAAATATGAGAGAATTGTGCTCCATTTATCAATTTCTTGTCATTGCAAATTGAGTAAATCTGCAGCACACCTTTATAAAGTCCTTGCAGGTCCTTTGTTGATGCGCTAAAATACTGTTTTATGTTACGTGGTCGTGACAATGTTTTTACCCCAGATGCACAAACCTGAAGAAAACCCCTTTTTGCCATTTTGTTACATTTCAAAGAGCATTTTAAAAGGATGTCAATCATCAGCTGTAGCTACATTTGATCATAACCAAATGTACTCCGTCCCGTCTTGTATCTCTCTGTCTATCTCTTCCCTTTGTATCCGTCCCGCCTCTGTGTCTTCGGGAAGTAGGTTAGGAGAAGGGAGGGATTTAATAATCCCTTTTTGCGGCAGGTCATTTACAATAACGGACCTGAAAAGGTTCCTCTTTTTTTCCTGGCATGTCCGCAAGAAAGGCACAAGACCGAGTGATGAATGTGAGCTCTGTTTGGAGAATAGCAATGCTGGGAATAACAAAGAAGAAGAAGAAGGGGGTGGGGGGGGGGGGGGGGGGGTAGAAAGAAAGAACAGTGACACACACACACACACACACACACACACACACTCGTAAATAGAGGCACACACACGTCTTGAAAAAGTCAATATGATTAAGTGTGTTGTGCTGACTAAGATTCACTGCATGGTTGTGTTAGAGCTCATCAGAAGAGTCTTTTTAGACGGAGAGCGACCTTTAAAGGCAGGCGCTCTTGGAAAAGACTTTATTTATACACTATGATATACAGCAGCTCTGTGGCTGCACAGTACTGTCCCTGAAGATGGTAGTTTTAAGGCCTTTGCCAGAAAAGAGACACTATGTTTACAGTTTCCCACAAGAAGCAAAATTCTCAGAACGTATGTAACAGAAAATCCTCCGTGTGTCCAAAACACTGTCGGTCTGTTGCAGCAGTTGTCTTGGAGTTGAATGTTGTCTAAATATCTGAAAAGCAGGATTACAGGAAGTATAAGAATTAGCACATTGATAAAACAATTCAAATTGGATCTGTTGCTTGCTTTTCTCTGTTTCACAACATTGTAAATTAAAATTTTTGGGCTGTTAGGCCAGCAGGACTATAACTAAGAGTTCTTTTTGAAAGAAGGGCAACAATTCCAGGAATAATTCTCCAGAGCCCAATCAGGCAGGATGAAATCGATAGTGTTGTCAACAAGCAGTTGAAATCCCAGAGATATTCAATTTACAATCAATAAAAAACGCCAATCCTTGCAATTTAGAGTCTTAAATTAAGGATAGCTTGGAGGTTTTGCTAGATAAAGACTATATATCATAAAGAGTCCTAACTGTGGCAGAAAGTAGTCATTAATTCCCCTTGATAAGCTTTTTAACCTTAATTCACCGTGACAAGCTAAAGATGACCTTTTACTGGCGATGACATGATTTAGAAACATCTTGATGTTGATTTGGGGAGAAAAGTGGTGACAGAAAACATAACAGAAACAAATGAAAAGAACTAAAGGAGACTCTCATAAGTAGTTAAAAAAAACAAAGCATTCAAACAGAAAATCCTAGCACAGATATTGTCTCTCTTCTTCTCCACATAGTTGGTACGGTACGGTGCTATAGACACACTTTGTAATGTTTGTGACTGGGATGAGGAATCTTATTGATGTGTATTAGTCGAGGTCGTGACTGCAGTTTAAGATGGAGTGATTAGAGTGCTTGTGATTAAAAATGTACTTGCGGGCATCTCAGCTCGCCGCAGAGTACTGATGGTGTGTGTGTGTGTGTGTGTGTGTGTGTGTGTGTGTGTGTGTGTGTGTGTGTGTGTGTGTGTGTGTGTGTGTGTTTGTTTCCATTTATCTTGCAACGTGTGGATGTGAGCCCAAGCTAGATTAATGCCCCATGTTAACAAACCTCCTGGTTTGACCCTGGTTAGCCTGGAAAAAAAACACACACATACACAAAAACATACACACAGTATTCGCTTGATCCCCTGTTGGGTTAACGCTGGCCCTCCTTACAGAAGCGTATGAGCACACACTCACAAACAATATTGAACACTGGCCAACTTTGATGCATTAGTGCAAAGGTGCTTTTTCGTCTCGTTGTGGCCAAATTGATTTGGATGCGCAGGCGTGCTCATGCATGCACACAAAAAAGGCTACAGAAATTCAGTGAAGAGTGAAGATTAGAGGTGATGCATATTTAGAGGAAGTGTGTAGTTGAAAATGACCTCTCATTCCCCTTGTTTGGCTTAATATTGAGTCAAATGGATCCCCAGAGAACCCATCAGCTTCTCAAAGAGGCAGAGGCTGTTTAGAAATGATAAAAAAAAATGTTTTCCAAATCACCCTTTATCCCTGGTCAAATTAATTTGATTTATTGTGTTGGAATTGTTAGCTGTGGTTCTGACTGTCTGCCAGATGAAGACAGATGGATGAGGGTTTTGTAGAGACTGGGCTCGGCTCCAGGGAGCTGCCCTTGGTGCGAAGCTTTTTATCTACTTGTAGATGTCGGACAGCCAGATTCCAGCAGACAGACCCTGGATTAAAATGATCTGGGCTGGACGATTATGGGAGCAAAGTAACTCAGTGTCCCTGCTGTTCGGCAGAACACGACACAACACAAATGCATGTATTTATTATTTATACGGAGAGCATCTCAGTTTGGCTACGGTCAAAACAAAATGCTCTGAGTCCTCCCGCTCAGATAAAATCCAAAGCTTGTCCTTGAGGACTGTTAATATATTAATGTAATCTGACCGTCATTGTTTCAGGAAAATAAAGCCAAAGGTGCCGGGCTAAGCCTTCCCTTCATGATTGGTCCTTATACTATTGTGCACTCTGAACAATAAGGGCAGACAACACAAATGACTTCCCTAAACATCTCAAATGCAATCTGCTGCTACGATGTATTGTTATGGCCAGCAACCCCTAATATCTTCCTATAATATGATATGAACACATTTTTCTATCAGAAAGAACGTAGCACTATCAGAGAGCAATCAATCTTTTGAGGTTTGTCAGAATGAGCATAGGCCGGCTCTTAGAAACCTAGCATTATTCAACAGTTACAAGGTTCACTAACAAAAACGTATCTTAAGATCTGCATCTATATTTCTCGTTGATAAGTCCCTCAAGCTCAACGTATACAATATAGCAACTAAGCTAGCAGGATCTTTGAGCAATAGCTGTTTGTTTGTTTTCATAAACCTTGTGTATGCCTTTCATTTCTTCATTTGAATTCATCGTAATTATTGGCTAAACAATCAATAAACGGCTTTTCAATTTTGTAACGGTAGCATATTAGCCCGTCCTTGTTGAATCTAGTATTTTTGTGGCCTTGTAAGCTATTAGTTATTGTTTGTTGCGTCAAAATGTTTGAAACAAAATAGATAGTTGGTCAAAAAGTGTCCTTCCCTATCCTGAGCCTCACAGCCAGTCTATAGTGTCAAGGCTGAAACCCGAAGGTACGTAAGTGCAGGTAGAGTTGGTGTTGATCACAGTTCTGATTGAAGAAGTTGGCTGCTGTATTTAACTGGCCTTGCCCTCCTTGGGGTGCTGTTCCCATGAACCTTTAAGAAACACAAACCCCTCTAAGGAGAGAAAGATAAAGCTTTAACCGGAATAAAACCCACATCAAACAAAGCGTTATCGTCCAGGAGAACCAATGAGACGGGTCAGTAAAGACACACAGTGTTGGCTACCAGCTCCAGGGTCAACAACAACAAGCCGTTCCTTATCTATAAATCCTCCCACGAAATAATCTAACCAACCAGAAACTCAATATCACTTTCCGCTTGTGTTCAGCCAATGGCCTCAAAGAGATCTGGCAGTATATGATAAGGAACTTTGTCATTGTTGTTTGGTTTTAATAGTTTTTTTATCTGTGCTGCTTTCCCCGAGTAAGTCTTCCAACTGAGATCCTTCCTTTGTATTGCAATGGATGGATGGATGGATCATATTACTTCTTATTCAATAATCTGCAAGGTGAAAGCTGAAACACTTGGGCAAAGATTAATATCGGACATATTCAAGGTCTTAGCATTGTGGAAAAATGAATTGCTATTGTTGTTGGACACTGTGATGAATTAACCATAAAAACGGTCCTTCCTTTCTCCGGATTTCAGAAAAAAATGATTTATCTTAGTCTCGGCTAAAATTGAAGATGTGATCCTGCGATGAAAGGAGTTACCGCAAATCCTTTGTGTTGTTTACTTTAAATAAACTGTGATAAATCACTGCACAAAGTCAATTGACTCGTGTTTTTGAATGAGATTTTCTCCCTTTTTGCTTTTGATACATTTTATTTCATTTCCTCTGTTGTCTCCACATACTTTATCATCTTGAAACAATATGTTTGGTGTCAACTTAATGAGTGTGTTGAGCTGCCCAGGCAGGCGAGTAAAAGCCTCTGTTAAGTGCTAAAGGTGTTTCCTCCGGAGAGGTAAAAACCCTGCCAGTGTTAGTTAGCGAAGGACTCTAAGCCCGCCGGGGCACACAGGAATGTTTCAACCTGCAGAGTGTGTGTGTGTGTGTGTGTGTGTGTCTGTCTGTGTGTGTTCCTGGGCCATGCTTACCAGTGTGTGAACGTTTTTGATTGTGGGTTTATGAGGTCGGCTTGGCTATTCATGTGCACATGGGCTTTATTTATTCACACCGGTGTCCCTGTGTGTGTTTGGTGGAGTAGGGGGCGCAGAGGGCGCCCTCCCCTGGAGGTTCCAGTCTGGCCCCTTAATTAATCTGTTCTCTGGCCGGAGGGTCTCTGTTATCAGGCCATTACAGAAAGCCTGGCTGCGTCCTAACCGCACGATCCAGAGAGCAGAACACAGGTACACACAGAAACAATTATATTGTTGTGAGGACACTAGTTGGTACTATTGTAACCCCTGGGCCTAAACATATCCATAATCTTAGGATGTCTTTGCAGCTGGCTAACCTGTGTCTTATTTGGAGACTGTTTGGTCAAAACATTGAGGGATTTACTCATTGCCACAAACTGCACTGTACACACAAACACATATACTGCACACGCATACACACACATATGTGCACGTAGAAGCACCCACACTCTTTCACTCAGAAACACATTTTTCTTTTTTCCTGAAACACACTCCAGCATCCTCTCTTCCGACTGACTGCAGGAGTAGGGGTGTTTGGTTGGGATGCTTGAGCGGCGTGTGAAATCTGATTACAGACTTACCCAGCTTCCCTCGGCGGCAGGAGGGCGATCCCTGTTACTGCCGCCTCACCTGCAGAAGCCTGGCTGCACCTCCACCCGATATTATGTCTCTTCCCCTCTGTGGGTGTGTAATGGTGCTCCAGGCTGGCCTAGTGGTTAGGTGGGTTCTGCTGTAGCTGAAAGGCCATATGTTTGATCCCTGAAATAGCCCAGGAGTGAGGTGGTCTGACGTAGGGCTGCTCGATTATGGCAAAAATCATAATCTCGATTATTTTGGTCAATAATTGATATCACGATTATTAAAAACGATTATCCGTTTACTTTGAAAACATCAATTTATTGGAGAACAAATGTTTTAACAGTATGTTTTTAACAGTTGATTACCCTGAACTTTAAGTATAATTCAACTGAAAAACCAAAAAATAAATAAAATAATAATAATAAAAAAATAATCGTTTTATTTCGATTGCGTTGTTTTCGTAATCGTTGCAAGCCATAATCGTAATTGCGATTAAAATACGGTTAATTGAGCAGCCCTAGTCTGAAGCTAGACTATAAATTGAATGGCAAAAACATCAACGTTGGCATCACTCGCACAGAATCAAACGGGAAGAGATTATTTAAAGAGGATGCAATGCAGTCATGGAGATGTGTGAGCGTCATGTGTGACTCATTCTTGATTTGTGGGTCTTAATCATTTTTGGAAACAATGGTTTCTTGATTTCAGTCAGAAATGCACTTTGTCATTCCAGCTGGTGAACACCACATTTTATGGGCTGAATTGACAGCTGTCCCCGGCTGAATTTATCAGCTGTGGCTAGACATTTAAGCATGGTAATAAATGGACAGACAGCAGCAGGCGTATTTGCTGACAGGGAAGAGAAATAAAAACCATGTGGACAGCCATAATTATTCAACTTCTGGTGTTTCTGCCACTTACGATGACCTATTTTCTCTCAATTCAACACATTCTGTCTTATCTCTGTGATCTGCTGCCTAAATATCTGTTTTCCCACCTGCTTTGTTGCCTCCCTTACTGTCCTATTTCCTGTCTTCAATGAAGCAGTGATACATTAAAATGTACACTATCATCTCCAGCATGATATATAATTCAAAATAGAAGCAAAGACAGTTATATTGCCTTTGCAGTCACATATTTTATTTGTATGTTACTCAGTTTGGTCGCACCTCATTTACCTCAATGCATTTTTAAGGAGTCCAAATAAAACCGGGGTCAGCCATTTATCCTTCTTCCCGCTCCTGCCAAAAAAATTCTCCTTGGTTTCTCTTTTTATCTTACCTTCCTTTCCTTTTTTCTCTCTCTTGCTCCATTCTTGCCTCTCTATTGCTTTACACCAAGGTTTCACCACAGGCACTGTGCCATCTGCTTTTTACATTTTTAGAATGAGGAGAACTTGTGAGAACAGTGTGTTTATTATTCCATTCTGGTTAATTATTCAAACTCTGGCTCTTTGGCTTTCCGTTCGGAGCGGTCTGCTATCTGGAGGCTTTCGCAGAGACACAAAGCTCGCTGACAATCTGTGAAGAATCTGGAATTTGGAATCTATCGTTCCCATTCTGTTCTGCCCCGGTCAGCAAGGGACAGCATGAGTCGGGACAGAATAAGACGCTTACATTGTCCCGTCTATAAGAGTCAACTCTGACCTCTCTGCTGGTGCTGAGAGTCACTAAGACCTTATAACCACATGGGAGTGAGTGAACAAGCAGGAATTATCATTGGGGAAGTCACTGTAATATCTATAAAAATCAAAAATACATTTCTGACGAGACTGCTTTATTGTTTTTGGCTCAAGGAAGTTAACAAACTGTGTTTACATAACCTTTACAATTTAAACATTTACCTTTAACGCGTGTATCCACAAATTAGTGTGACACAGGTGCGCTCCCAGAAAACCAATAGCTCTCCACGTTGGACTACAGCTAGGAGGATCCACGAGCAGAATGTTTGAAATGTTTGAACCTGGTTAAGTAAATGTTAGTAAGAACAGTAATTGCTGACTGCGTCAACAGTCACGGTATTGAGAATATTCACGGATACTTTGATATGACTTCTTGTATAATTATACAGTATGAAATTAAACACAAATATGGGTCTCTGTCCCGATGGATGCTATACCCACCATGCGATTAACTGTTTTAATGATACTTATTATTACTCCAGGAACGCAACATGTGTGTGCTACTTTGCAGCTTAAAATTGTAAAAAAGGATGTCAATCTTATTTATTTGTACTTTCTTAAATGGTTTGTTTCTGTGGATAAATACTCACTGCCATTCCTCACTTCAATTGTTCAGGTTCAAGCGAACTGGACCTCCCTTACTCTCTAATTACTCCGGAAGTTTTCCTGAAACACCTTCCACAAATATTATGGCCTATTTGCTTTTTAATTTCTCAATTATCACCGCAGACGCACCGAGAATTAACCGGGGACCTCTCTCCTATCAGTGTAATGAACGGGATGTTAACTTGCCTACACGATAATCAACAAACTAGACACCCAATTAAGCCCATTTGACCCAGCCATAATTGGGTATGGACGAGAACGCCACCTTCTCAAGCACTTTCTAATTGCTTCCAGTATTTCAACGTTTTATTGATCTAGTGTGTATTGATCTTCCTTTTTGCACAAGCATGAGGGTTTATTGGCTCATTAGCCTATGTTGTGGTTGTAAATGCAGTAATGTAGGCGTAAAGCCGGCAGGGGTTAAGGTTCAGCATCGGGTGTAATGGCATCCGTTTCCAGATCCCATCTTGTCTATTGAATGTTTGCCATTGTGTTTTCTAACTGTCTTGTCATGTGGTCGATGTTGTTGTTTTTGACACAAAGCGCCTTAATATACCAGGAACACAAGGATTTTTGTGTCCTAATTAAAAATCTTTCACTGGTGGTTGATTACTCCAGATTTATTGGTCTGGTTTTGCTACAGAACCAAGTATTAATATCCTTACTGTATGAGAAATATATATTTTTTCTTTATTTCACTGCTGCTGATACTAGAAAAAAGGAAGTAAATTGGTTATAAACCTTCAGAAAAGTTGAAAATGTTTAACTTTTTGTCACAATCGGGCTCTGTGTTCATATGCCCTCAGAGATTTTGTAAAATCTGGACTTTATTTTCTGGGTTTTATTGATTTTATTTGCGATTTTTACAACTGGGTGGCTAACGTTAGCTAGCAGCCTTCATGAAACTAGGGAACGGGCTGATTACAATTTAAATAAGCATTTTGACTCTGTGTATTCAACTTTTATTTCAAGTTAAAACATACCACTTTTGATTCTCACTCACAGCTTGTCCGTAAGACACCAAGCCTTGCGTTGCTCACTATAGCAGAAGCTTCACACATTAAATACAGCATGGTGAGAACAGAGGGGTGGAATATGATGAGATTTTGTGCAGACTTCATTCATTTTTGATTATCCTGTTATCACAAGCGCATGTCTACGTGTTGATTCATTTATGTAGGGTTGAAAATGCCTCTAGGGAGCGAGGGCCACCTGAGGCTGCATATATAGCGTATTGGGCCGAAATGTGATCAATACGATCGAACTGATCTATAAGTATTTACACGTGTGCACCTCAACTGGGATTGATTTTATTTGATGACATTAGTGGTTAGTGTGTGGGTGATAAGTGCATCCTTAATTACTCTGTCAGTGATCGAGTACACGCCTCTGCTTCCACTCTGTAGGTTTTTCTAACATGAATCACCAAAGACCACCATGCCCATCTGTCTGTCCGGCAGCATTTGCACCTCGCTGATAAAAGCCAACAAGCTTTTCCAACAAGCTTTTAGGTATTCCGCTGTGGTGCTGAGGAGCCTTTAATGCTCCGTCTGTCTCCAAACGTGACAGAGTCTCTGCTTAATTGCAAAGTGCAGGCAGCCCTTTTGTTTTTTTGCAGAATCAAAGCTCTCCGGGTTGAGATACTCCCAACGGGGGGATGAGGGGGTTTGGCACGGGGTTGAAAACGCACACTAAGAGAAGTTGGCATGTTTAGATTATTAACCTGTTAAACCCCGAGCCTGTTTTTCAGGTTTCAGGCTCGAAAATGACATTCCCAGAACAAATGACCATATCTTCCCTTCTAAAAGGGTTAAATTAATAATCTTTTTTCTCAAAGTAATGATAAACCTGTCAGTTGGATGTAGAAAAGTCAGATTCAATACAGATGTTTTTGATTTTAAAGAAAATTCAGATAGAACATGGTGAAAAACTGTAAATTATAGTGTCCGTCCCAAAAATATTTTGTAGGCCTACTTATAATGAAAACTAACCTTGGATGATGGGTTAGTAGACTAAAAGCTTTAGGAATCCAAAGTACAACATATAATAAGTGCCCTGTATCAAGATTGATGCAAAACAAGTGATGCCAATGTCTGTTAGCATTTTTCGCTAAGGGGTCAGTTAGATGCTTCTTATGAGACTTGTGTTTTGTTTTGTTAAAAATGGTTTATATCGTCAGTTAGCTGAGATTATTTCCGTTAATCTGGTATAACACATTAATAGGTTCTTAAATATTAAGATCCCATGAGACACAGTGTCGTGAAAAAAAAAACCAGGGTCCCTGCCGGCGGGGACCCTGGGGCTTAACAGGTTAAACCCGGCTTGTTTGTCATTCTGGTGAAGTCTCTTTTATGATGTTGCGAGATGGGTAGAAAAAACTATGGAAGCCTGTTTGCGCCACAGGAAAACCTTTTTTAAAATCCTGTAAGTCATTATAATGACTTAGTTATCTCATTATATTGACTTACTATCTCATCATATTGACTTAGTTATCTCATTATATTGACTTAGTTATCTCATCATATTGACTTACTATCTCATCATATTGACTTAGCTATCTCATTATATTGACTTAATATCTCATTCTATTGACTTA